>NW_007378791.1:33612-38591 GCF_000475195.1 Diaphorina citri
CTTTATCTGCCTCACTTTCTCTCTCTCCATCACTCTCTCTCCTCCTTTATCTGCCACTCTCTCTCTCCATCACTCTCTCTCTCCTCCTTTATCTGCCCCTCTCTCTCTCTCCCCTCCAGTATCTGCCACTCTCTCTCTCCTCCTTTATCTGCCTCACTTTCTCTCTCTCCATCACTCTCTCTCCTCCTTTATCTGCCACTCTCTCTCTCCATCACTCTCTCTCTCCTCCTTTATCTGCCCCTCTCTCTCTCTCCCCTCCAGTATCTGCCACTCTCTCTCTCCTCCTTTATCTGCCTCACTTTCTCTCTCTCCATCACTCTCTCTCCTCCTTTATCTGCCACTCTCTCTCTCCATCACTCTCTCTCTCCTCCTTTATCTGCCCCTCTCTCTCTCTCCCCTCCAGTATCTGCCACTCTCTCTCTCCTCCTTTATCTGCCTCACTTTCTCTCTCTCCATCACTCTCTCTCCTCCTTTATCTGCCACTCTCTCTCTCCATCACTCTCTCTCTCCTCCTTTATCTGCCCCTCTCTCTCTCTCCCCTCCAGTATCTGCCACTCTCTCTCTCCTCCTTTATCTGCCTCACTTTCTCTCTCTCCATCACTCTCTCTCCTCCTTTATCTGCCACTCTCTCTCTCCATCACTCTCTCTCTCCTCCTTTATCTGCCCCTCTCTCTCTCTCCCCTCCAGTATCTGCCACTCTCTCTCTCCTCCTTTATCTGCCTCACTTTCTCTCTCTCCATCACTCTCTCTCCTCCTTTATCTGCCACTCTCTCTCTCCATCACTCTCTCTCTCCTCCTTTATCTGCCCCTCTCTCTCTCTCCCCTCCAGTATCTGCCACTCTCTCTCTCCTCCTTTATCTGCCTCACTTTCTCTCTCTCCATCACTCTCTCTCCTCCTTTATCTGCCACTCTCTCTCTCCATCACTCTCTCTCTCCTCCTTTATCTGCCCCTCTCTCTCTCTCCCCTCCAGTATCTGCCACTCTCTCTCTCCTCCTTTATCTGCCTCACTTTCTCTCTCTCCATCACTCTCTCTCCTCCTTTATCTGCCACTCTCTCTCTCCATCACTCTCTCTCTCCTCCTTTATCTGCCCCTCTCTCTCTCTCCCCTCCAGTATCTGCCACTCTCTCTCTCCTCCTTTATCTGCCTCACTTTCTCTCTCTCCATCACTCTCTCTCCTCCTTTATCTGCCACTCTCTCTCTCCATCACTCTCTCTCTCCTCCTTTATCTGCCCCTCTCTCTCTCTCCCCTCCAGTATCTGCCACTCTCTCTCTCCTCCTTTATCTGCCTCACTTTCTCTCTCTCCATCACTCTCTCTCCTCCTTTATCTGCCACTCTCTCTCTCCATCACTCTCTCTCTCCTCCTTTATCTGCCTCTCTCTCTCTTCCCATCTTCTACCACAAAATATCGCTCATCTTCCTTCTTTCTCTCTATCATTGCAGATAATTTCAGAAGCATATTCTCTCTCTCCCTCTCTTCCTATCCCCCATCTCTCTGTCCCTCTCTTCCTATCCCACCCTTAGGTCCCATCAATAGTAATTTAATATTTTGAATGTTATGCCTCGTTGGACATTTCTCTCGCTCTTTCTTCACTCCCATCTCTCTCTCTCTCTTCCCTTGCCTCACTCCCATCTCTCTCTCTCTCTCTCGCCACCCAAACATCATTCGAATATTCAGTGACATATTACCTCTCCCTCTCTCTCTCTCTCGTTATATTGATTGGAACATATTGGAATCTTTTGTACTCCCCCTCCTCCTCCCTTCTACCACCTAAGGAAGGAAGAGGAAGGGGTGGGAATTTTAGTTCTCGGTGGTGAAAACATTAGGGAGGGAGAGGGAGAGGGAGAGGGGGGGAGAGAATTTAAAATTCAATTCATAGTCATCAAAATCATCATCATGATGGATTTGCCATATTGTATGTATTTCTCTCTCTCTCTCTCTCTCTCTCTCTCTCTCTCTCTCTCTCTCCCTCCCTCTCTCTCTCTCCCTTCAATGTGCTGCCGTTGGTTTGTAATTTTGTACCGAGCTTCCATTGAAATTTTGGAAACTACAAAAAATGAATCAGTAATAGATAAGGCTGATATTGGTTTTAGACGGAAATTATTTATTTTTTAAAATGCGAAATGCAAAGTCCAAAGTTTATTCCTAAACCGCGGCCTCCATCACTTCCAAAAAGAAAATTCAGTTATACAAGAACCCTGACCAACAATATTATCCCTTCATCAGATAAAATATGCCGTGGATCTTACTTTATCTTAGGCATTTCGCGAAATCTGAGACTCCAATTTCAAAGGAAAGGCGAAAGGAACACTTTTTTCAATTAATTTTCAAAGTCCCTTTTACCTTTTTTTTTCCCCCATTTTTTTTCTTCTTCATAAACTGACTGAGAGGTAGGGGAAAAAAATCAAAGGAGACGTTCTGAAAATGAATGGTCAGAGAAATAAGCCGCAAGTATGAATGGAGGGAAGTGGTTATAAGCTCTTCTAATGACTGTAATACCTCTATGATATAAGTAAATGAATCAAGTTTTTTAAAGGCCTCAGACTCTAAAGCTGTGTCCACACATAGTCGACGGTCGTAGATCGATGTCGACTGAAACCATCTACATTCCACACTGATTGACAACATAGATTCACCTCGTCTATCGACGCCCGCCGACTGTGTGGACACAGCTTTAGATTTTTCACAGTAAAGATAAAATATTTTTACGGATACACAACATCTAGGTCACAAGTGTTGGCCCTCAATGTCAAATACCCAAATGAGGTGAGGGACAATTCCCCATAAAGCGAATAGTTACTAGTGTGCTGAACACAAAGGAAATGAAAATTAATGTAAAACAGAAGAGAGGAAAAAAAAGTTTCCTTCAATTACGTACGTATGTATATTGGAGAGAGAAAATAACGGTTATTGGGGTGGAAAAATTGTTCCAATATTCAGATAATGGTCTCTCCCCTGACTGCTAGGATCGGCATCCAAAGTTCCCAACTAGAGCAGGGAAGGATTAAGCTTCGTATATGCAGAAATTCTTTCCGCAAAATCTAAACCCTAACCCAATATAAACCTTGCCATTGACCATAATAAACTTATAGACTAGACGAAGCTGTACGTATAACAAAATTAATTCTTCCGTACGGAAAAACTCATATGAGGTTAAAGAGATTGGACAGCAAAAGCAAATCAGTAAAACTCATGTGATCTTGAACTGTTTTAGATACATAAATCTAGGTGTGGGAAATTAGATTAGTGTTTGACTCTTGTAAAGGCCTAAAGTAAAGCGTAGACTAAGTCTAGGGCTAGGGCATTAAGGTTAAAGAGATTGGACAGCAAAAGCAAATCAGTAAAACTCATGTGATCTTGAACTGTTTTAGATAAATCTAGGTGTGGGAAATTAGATTAGTGTTTGACTCTTGTAAAGGCCTAAAGTAAAGCGTAGACTAAGTCTAGGGCATTTGATTCTATAATGCCGTCTAAGTTCGAATGATCGAGTCTAGCAGTTGCTTTCTATAATCCAGTGGTGTACATACTATCATTTCAAAACGTTCTAGGGCATTTGATTCTGGTCTATAATGCCGTCTAAGTTCGAATGATCGAGTCTAGCAGTTGCTTTCTATAATCCAGTGGTGTACATACTATCATTTCAAAACGTTCTTCATTCATAACTATCATTTCGCTCGAGGAATTTTCTCAAATTCTCCGGCATGCTCCACAACTTCCCGCACACCCACTTCTCACATGAACGTGGTGCTATGTACATCTCATATTTGTATGAATTATTATTTTTTAAGCTTCACTCCCTCCCCATTGGTCTCCGGTTGTCTGCTTCATCCGGGCCTTCCTCCCCCTACTATTCTATTTTTCTTTCCAAAAAGGAAACGTAGGAAATAATAAATGAGTTTTTAGTACTCTTTCCAGCTCCCTCCCTTTCCACCAGTGTGAGTGTAAGGCTGAGACCGTGTGGTTAATACAATGGAAACGGTCTACCATGACTCAATGAAGGCGACCACATTATGTACCCTTTATTATAGGAGTATCTTCAATGGTCAAACTAGACCAGCAGTTGGTTACTCGGCTAACAAAACGTACATTACTAGAAAAAACAGTCCATCAAGGAGAGGTTTGCCTCATAATTATGGAACTTATGAAGTTAATTTTGGCCTTGGGGTGATCTCTATGATATAAGTAAATGAATCAAGTTTTTTAAAGGCCTCAGACTCTAAAGCTGTGTCCACACATAGTCGACGGTCGTAGATCGATGTCGACTGAAACCATCTACATTCCACACTGATTGACAACATAGATTCACCTCGTCTATCGACGCCCGCCGACTGTGTGGACACAGCTTTAGATTTTTCACAGTAAAGATAAAATATTTTTACGGATACACAACATCTAGGTCACAAGTGTTGGCCCTCAATGTCAAATACCCAAATGAGGTGAGGGACAATTCCCCATAAAGGTTTGCTCCGTCGTAAACCAAGTACCAAGTCCATCATTTAATCAAGTACTCTGAAATGCATAAATTTGAACGCTCGGAACATAAATTGCACTGGACATGTACACATAAATTTTCCATTCGTGAACCCAAGTTTGACTTGGAATTAATGAGAAAAAAAAGTCTCGGAGCGTTTTGAAAAATCAAGGCTGAAAAGAAAAGGTGTCAGTGATTATTTACAAGCAGAAAGATACATAAAGTACACAATCTGACTTCAAATCATAGTGAAAACGATCTTTTGATCTTTTTACAACTTTGGTGCAAGGACTTTGTTCACTGGGTGGGCTATTGACATTATCCATTCTCTAGTATTCTACTTAGTATGCATTTTTGTGTAAAGCTGTATAGGTACTCTTTTATCCGGTAAAATAGAGCCATACGATAAAAAAGGAGTCATCGGTAAAACTAACAGATTTCAGGGAAAATTGTGAATCCAAATCCAACTTGTCCCCATGCACTTCTCAAATACTGGAACCAATCGTC
>NW_007378791.1:38960-84730 GCF_000475195.1 Diaphorina citri
ACCACCACCACCACCACCACCACCACCACCACCACCACCACCACCACCACCACCTAATACCACTCGTATCCCCCCCTAAAATAACTGTCCCCGTAGGTATACAACTACTAAGTTGGATCCCTAAAAGATATAAGGTGTGAACCAGTTAAGCATATAAGTTAAATCGTTAAAATCTCGTCTGATATCGGTAAGATTGGAAAAGTTATTAAACCAGATCCGACCTTTGACCACGTTAGGTTCAGGGACCAATCCCGCTGTAACAGGCCCCGGGGTTCATACAGGGTTAATTTTAAGTCTTGTGCTTCATGTTTCACTATTTTTATTGATTTCTTGTTCACTTATTTTCTTCTGTAAAGTTCTCTGAGTATTGCACTTGAAATTACTTTTCTGAACTGTGCTCTGCTGCAACTTAATCTCTCTCTCTCCCTCTCACCACATCACATTGGCATTAAAAGGGGCTTTATTTTATTTTTCAAGTCGCTCATCGGCAGAGAGTTTCAGGGATGGGAAGGGGGATGCATTTTGAGGGGGTATTATGAAATCTGCGAAAAACAGTGCATTCAATGAGTCATTTCGACGATTGGTTCCAGTATTTGAGAAGTGCATGGGGACAAGTTGGATTTGGATTCACAATTTTCCCTGAAATCTGTTAGTTTTACCGATGACTCCTTTTTTATCGTATGGCTCTATTTTACCGGATAAAAGAGTACCTATACAGCTTTACACAAAAATGCATACTAAGTAGAATACTAGAGAATGGATAATGTCAATAGCCCACCCAGTGAACAAAGTCCTTGCACCAAAGTTGTAAAAAGATCAAAAGATCGTTTTCACTATGATTTGAAGTCAGATTGTGTACTTTATGTATCTTTCTGCTTGTAAATAATCACTGACACCTTTTCTTTTCAGCCTTGATTTTTCAAAACGCTCCGAGACTTTTTTTTCTCATTAATTCCAAGTCAAACTTGGGTTCACGAATGGAAAATTTATGTGTACATGTCCAGTGCAATTTATGTTCCGAGCGTTCAAATTTATGCATTTCAGAGTACTTGATTAAATGATGGACTTGGTACTTGGTTTACGACGGAGCAAACCTTTATGGGGAATTGTCCCTCACCTCATTTGGGTATTTGACATTGAGGGCCAACACTTGTGACCTAGATGTTGTGTATCCGTAAAAATCTTTTATCTTTACTGTGAAAGTAGAAAAATCTAAAGCTGTGTCCACACAGTCGGCGGGCGTCGATAGACGAGGTGAATCTAATGTTGTCAATCAGCGTGGAATGTAGATGGTTTCAGTCGACATCGATCTACGGCCGTCGACTATGTGTGGACACAGCTTTAGAGTCTGAGACCTTTTAAAAACTTGATTCATTTACTTATATCATAGTGATCACCCCAAGGCCAAAATTAACTTCATAAGTTCCATAATTATGAGGCAAACCTCTCCTTGATGGACTGTTTTTTCTAGTAATGTACATGTACGTTTTGTTAGCCGAGTAACCAACTGCTGGTCTAGTTTGACCATTGAAGATACTCCTATAATAAAGGGTACATAATGTGGTCGGGAGAAATTGGATTAGAATCTTGAGACCAGTTGTTGGTCGACTTCAGAAGGAGATTTAAATTCTGGATGGGGAGTAAAATGCATTGCGCAAAATATTTTCTGATGTTGAGTACATTATAGCATCAAGTAAGTCGGGTAACTGTCAAATATTCACAATTCCTTCCACCTCCTGAATCTGTGCTGGTGCTGCAATGGACTCGAAGTGAAAAGTTTCTAGAAACACGTCAGCCCGTATATTATCCACACGCGTTACTTCAAATGCAAACTGTTATCTTTACAACCCGGTGCATATATAACTGTTCATTGGAAAGTTTGCTTTGCTTTCCAATCAAGTTCGAAAGTTCATGAAATTCAGAATGAATTTTCAGAACTTGGTGGTACTCGGGGACAGAAATTAAACAGTTAAATCTGGGATTTAAAAAGTTTCCTGAACAACAGAGGGTAGGTACATTTTTAAATGGTCCAATGAAACTTGGGCCCAAGTTTTCGAGTTTGAACACAGTGAAATGGTTCCAGCTCATAGTTATCTATAGACAACTATGTTTACACGTACTTTAATACTTTCGGGGTAACAAAGTTTGTGTAGGAAGCTATACATACTCTATTCAGTTTTATAACAGAGGGTAGGTACATTTTTAAATGGTCCAATGAAAGTTGGGCCCAAGTTTTCGAGTTTGAACACAGTGAAATGGTTCCAGCTCATAGTTACCTATAGACAACTATGTTTACACGTACTTTAATACTTTCGGGGTAACAAAGTTTGTGTAGGAAGCTATACATACTCTATTCAGTTTTATTACTTTAATACTTTCGGGGTAACAAAGTTAGTGTAGGAAGCTATACATACTCTATTCATTCAGTTTTATTTTAAAATGACCCTACTGTTATAATTACTCAAAACTCGAAAATATACTCCATCAAATTTGAGTAGATTAATTTTCATAATTTCCTGCCTCCAAGAACTCTGACTATTCACCTCGCTGATTTGATATTTACATAAATGTAGATCAATATGTATTAAAGCGAGTAAATTATACATGGCTTCAGAATTCTGTGGATACACCTATTACGTCTAGTTTTCTATTAAAGTATGATAATAATGTGTTTGGGTGTGTTTTCATCATACTCTGAAGGGCAGGGGTTTTAGTAATAACAATGCTTCAGTTAACTCCGGTTAGCTCATATGTGATAGTTTGTAAAATTTGGATGTATCAAGAAAAGTTCATTCTTCCATAATACCAACGCAACGTTGGGAACGAATGACTTAAGCTAGTGATGTATAAAGAGTCAACAAAGAGGGAGGAAAAAAAGTCAAAGTAAATCTTTCATTTCAAAGCCACAATATTTAAAGATAGTTACGTACATTATTATAGAAGGAAAATGAAACAAAAGTAATGAAGAAGGGAGAAGATTACAGAAAACCATTCATTCTCCTTTCTTTCCTCTAAGCCTAATATTTACCCCCTCTACTATCTTTTCCTCTTTCTCTCTTCCTCCACCGTCAGTTCATTGTTGGTACAACTTTTTTTTTTTCGAGACAGTCAATTGAAGAATTTGAATGGGTCACAGGTGAACAGTGTTTGCATCGAAAGTGATTGACCTTTTGAATGGGGAGGAAAAAGCGTTCCCATTTTTTTTAATAGCTTGGTTTATTTCGTTTTAAGTTCGTCAAGAAAGGGTGGAAAAATAGTTCATCGCCCTGGTAGGACTTATTGGAAAAGTGGGATCATACGGTGCTCCCAAAACCCGATTGGCTCCGTAATTAATTGAGGAAATTCCCTTTATGTCTTGAACATGTCAGTCAAATTTGTCCCAAGTTTGCGGGGCTGTCTGACAGTCATTCTCGGGGCCCTGTTTTAAAAGGGAAGATGAGTATACTGTATTTTTTTCGTCTTTTCTTCTTCGTCATTTTCTTACATTTTGTGCCTACTTTACAGTTGGGGGCTCTCTCCTCCTCCTCCTCCTCCTCCTCCTCCTCCTCCTCCTCCTCCTTTTCAATGTTGTCTCTCCCTTAAATGGGGAGGAAAAAGCGTTCCCATTTTTTAATAGCTTGGTTTATTTCGTTTTGAGTTCGTCAAGAAAGGGTGGAAAAATAGTTTATCGACCTGGTAGGACTTATTGGAAAAGTGGGATCATACGGTGCTCCCAAAACCCGATTGGCTCCGTAATTAATTGAGGAAATTCCCTTTATGTCTTGAACATGTCACCATGTCAGTCAAATTTGTCCCAAGTTTGCGGGGCTGTCTGACAGTCATTCTCGGGGCCCTGTTTTTAAAAGGGAAGATGAGTTTACTGTATTTTTTTCGTCTTTTCTTCTTCTTCGTCATTTTCTTACATTTTGTGCCTACTTTACAGTTGGGGGCTCTCTCCTCTCCTCCTCCTCCTCCTTTTCATCCAAACGTTGTCTCTCCCCCCCATTCTGAACCCTGAGTATGTCGCTATTATTTAAAAACTTATTATTTACGAGCCCAGGTATGGTATACAATGAGTTTTACAAGTGTCAGCTCCTCCCTCCTCCTTGCCTTTAGGTTTTAATTTTACAAAGCTTGTAAAATGCCTGCCTTGTCATTGTTAAATATGATGTAGCGTGTTGTTTTTCCAAACCGCATCACAGCACAAGGAAAGAGGCCCTTCCTTATATATTTAAAGATTTTTTAGTAAAATGCTTGACGTAAAGTAGGAGGAGAGGGTATTTTTCTCAAATGTGTCTGCTTGAAATGTCACCCCGTCCCACTTGTGTCTCTCTTCCCACCCGAAAAATATGAGGGAGAATTTTTCACAAGACTTGCTCGTTTCTTTTCCACTCGCTTTTGGCTTTCAGGGTAACATCCCCAAGGGCACCAACACATTTTCCTTTTGCCTCTGCTTATCTTCGTCTTTCTCTTGCTTCGTTTTGTCTTCCTCGTTCTTTTCTTAATTTAAAAGTCACGGCATCGTGGTTCTCCCCCTCCTATTGACCCTTCAACAGCTTAAACGCACGCAACTTTCGCCTCCTTGCTTTCTCGTATTATTGAGGAGGAAGAGCAATACATCAGGAGCTATGTGTTTTAGATGTGAGATCGATCTCATGGAGTAGATGAACTTAATCTACCGTCTCCTGTGAACATTTGTATATTTTTCCTGCTCTATGACTTTGAAACACCACCCAAGTAAGCGCAACTGATCTATTGCAAGACGTACATTGAAAAACAAGTCTTTTGCTTTCCTTGATTTCTTTGCTCGCTTCTATATTTCCCTATTCACAAACGACTTTGTACTCTTCACTCCTCACTTTTTACTCCACGTGCAGAAAATACCGTCAAACGGTACGACGCGACGCGAAGTTTTTTATGCAGGTGGAGTAAAGGGACACACTTAACCGCACCGAGCGCACGCCGACATACGGCCGAGTGTTGGGCGTGCTACGGCGAGACTGAAGAACAAGGCATTAGGAAATTTTGACCGTGTCGGGACCGCACCACAACGGTGCTGGCAAAGTTACGGTGGTTCAGGGCATAAGCCCCAGACGGTCTCCAACCACCCCTTACAACCGTCCCAATCCTCCGAGATGGCCCCATGGCCATCGATCGCTGGTATTCGTGAGGCACCCCGCGGTCCTATACCATACGTGGCGTCCCTCGACCCACGACTATGTGGCACACCTCTGTCCACGACGGCTCAGGCCCGTCTAATCAGTCTATCTGACTTAGAATATCTCGCCTGTGGCGACAGATGCTGTCAGCTAATAATAACTGATACTACGCTGAGTTTTGTCTAGATTCTGTCGTAACCCAAAAGGAAAGTGATGCCTGCTGAAATAGCTATAGGCATATTATCATGATGCACAATCTGAAAGAGAAAATCGAGTCAATCCTCGATATCTGAAACAGAAAATATTTAAGAATTTAGTGTACCATCAACACTAGCGACATGTGCAAAACATATTCCAAGAACAAACAACATTAATTTTGAATAATAAACATAACGGAGCTTTATTACCAAACAAAACAAAATAAGGGAATGAATTTATTTGGCACTGAGCGACCAGGAAATCGGTCACCGGATTTAGAAAATTGAGCTCTGTTTTGAACAAGTAAAAGGTGTCGGCCCCTGCTACGACCACTGATAGGAAGATTTCTCCCAAACCCTCTTGACCTAGGAATAACAAAATAAGTCTTTTCTTTTCTTAGAAAAATAATTGAAAACTTCAGTTTTCAAATGAGATCCATTAATCATGTCGTATGGGAAAAAGAAAGTATTTACATAGGAAATGAAGGTAAGAATCAACAAATTTAGAACCCATCTAGATATGAACTCACACAATTTCGGAGACATCCATCTAGATAAAAAAAAATAAATAATAATAATAACTCGCATCTGAGGACGGTACCTTTGCCTCTTCTTCATCAGAGCTCTTGCTGAAGAGTTATGCTAAAAGTTTGTTCTTGAATGTCCGTCTTCAATTCCGTCTAGATTTTCAAGTAGGTCGTCCAAATGTTACGAGAAATTCCTAAAGCTACATTGATTTCACTATTTGCCTTAGTCCATTGGATAATGAATGGTCTTCTTCATAGAGGGATACAGCATGCATTTTTGTCCTGGACCAAGTTTCAAACATATTTGGTCAGCTCATGCTCTTCAGCAATTCCCGCTTCTCAATCTCTAGTATAAATGATACAATGATATTGTATTGTTGATTTATTCCAGGCAAAACTCTAGTAGTGGGATGTGTACATTGCTGAACAAGTATTGCTCATTATTCCTCTTTGTGATGTTGTTATCTGGTGCTGCGTCGGATCAACATAAACCTCGGAGCCTAATTTGCATTTTTTGATGCCTCAATACTGGTGCTCTTGTATGAAAATAAGAGAAGGGGGGGGCACCGCACTCTGCGTAGTTTCTGCATAATACATCAATTTCCGAAGTAAATTTAAATCATTATGTAAATAAATTGGGTATTTAAATTTTTTGGCGATTACAATACTTTCCTTATTTTATATAGGATAAGGAAAGTAAAACTAAAGGTAAGATGTAGCAAAAGTTCAATAGTCACCGCACTCTGCGTAGTTTCTGCATAATACATCAATTTCCGAAGTAAATTTAAATCATTATGTAAATAAATTGGGTATTTTTTACATTATTATTTTTTAGTAGCAGTACCTATAGTTACAAGCTCATACTTTAGCTATATGCTTCGAATAAAAAACGAAATCTGTATGATGATTATGATGCTTGATTTCTTGGGGTCTACAATAAGAAATTGGTATTTTTTACTAGAAGAATAATATTGGGTATTTTTTCTAGAGTCCACCGTACAAAACATCTAGGGTCCAAGGTACAACATCCTTAGGGTTCAAGGTACAACATCCTTAGGGTTCAAGGTACAACGGGTATTTTTCTTTCGTCTTGCAGGGTTTCAATCTTGGATTCCGAATACTCCAGTCATGAATGCATTTGTAGAAATAAAATCTAGAAATATCACTGCTTACTAGTTGCATCCCTTTGTTCCTACTTTAAATTATATGGATGCTTTTGTGTGCTTTGAAAGCAGCCTAACTTGCTTTGAAAGCAGCCTAACTTTTTTCCCTTTGCCCTCATGATACTCATGCAGTCTATTTACATAGAGGCAAGGTAGCTCTGATGAGATAAAGCCGTACCTGTGAATTACATTGAGGCTATGGCGTCTTGCATACAAAAATAAAATTAATACTAATGCGCTAAAACAGTATCCTCATAGATGCTGTAGCAAATGCCGTCATTTACCAAATACCGAGACGAAATGGGATCGTGACTTTGATAGTCAGAGGGTGTAACAATGAGTTGTCCTTGTTTCTTTACCTTACCTTTGGTATTACTACAACCAACAGGTTTACCTCTATTGCTTACCTTCTTCATGTCCCTACACTTGTACAAGTATCATCATAACGCTTCACTGCCGAGTTTGAGATTCGGTAATATTTGACTGTCGATGTTGACTCGACATTCTCGGCTGATGGTCAGATCTCCATTGGTTCTACTTGAGCAAATTTCCATTGGGCAGATGTTGACACAGGAGGAACGCCAGAAGTTAAACTTGTACGATATGACTATAATTGGCACACTGTATAACACGGTCGTCTAGTTTGTAGCAACTATTTGCCAGGCAACACACAACAACGTTAGGCTCATAATTACGTGGTGTAGATGAAGAGTGACATGTGGTGTACTATCATTTATCATAGGATTCAGTCCATGTGTGTCTCAACAATCTAGAATCACACGTGAGGGAGGGAGGTCACATCGTCAGAGTGCACTTGGCTATTCAGATCCATTAATTTTCGTTACACGTTTGTCCTTTAACTGTAATTAGTTCTTATTAGAATGTAATCGCCGTGACCAAACAGTGGTCACCGTAGGAGAAATTGGATTAGAATCTTGCGACCAGTTGTTGGTCGACTTCAGAAGGAGATTTAAATTCTGGATGGGGAGTAAAATGCATTGCGCAAAATATTTTCTGATGTTGAGTATATTATAGCATCAAGTAAGTCGGGTAACTGTCAAATATTCACAATTCCTTCCACCTCCTGAATCTCTGCTGGTGCTGCAATGGACTCGAAGTGAAAAGTTTCTAGAAACACGTCAGCCCGTATATTATCCACACGCGTTACTTCAAATGAAAACTGTTATCTTTACAACCCGGTGCATATATATAACTGTTCATTGGAAAGTTTGCTTTGCTTTCCAATCAAGTTCGAAAGTTCATGAAATTCAAAATGAATTTTCAGAACTTGGTGGTACTCGGGGACAGAAATTAAGCAGTTTAATCTGGGATTTAAAAAGTTTCCTGAACAACAGAGGGTACTCTCCCTTTGGTGTCTCAACATGAGCAACAGCGGTAGGGAGAATAGTTTCTAGTCATGCAGTCGCTGCAAGGCTTGAACCGTAAGAGAAATTGGATTAGAATCTTGCGACCAGTTGTTGGTCGACTTCAGAAGGAGATTTAAATTCTGGATGGGGAGTAAAATGCATTGCGCAAAATATTTTCTGATGTTGAGTACATTATAGCATCAAGTAAGTCGGGTAACTGTCAAATATTCACAATTCCTTCCACCTCCTGAATCTGTGCTGGTGCTGCAATGGACTCGAAGTGAAAAGTTTCTAGAAACACGTCAGCCCGTATATTATCCACACGCGTTACTTCAAATGCAAACTGTTATCTTTACAACCCGGTGCATATATAACTGTTCATTGGAAAGTTTGCTTTGCTTTCCAATCAAGTTCGAAAGTTCATGAAATTCAGAATGAATTTTCAGAACTTGGTGGTACTCGGGGACAGAAATTAAGCAGTTTAATCTGGGATTTAAAAAGTTTCCTGAACAACAGAGGGTAGGTACATTTTTAAATGGTCCAATGAAAGTTGGGCCCAAGTTTTCGAGTTTGAACACAGTGAAATGGTTCCAGCTCATAGTTACCTATAGACAACTATGTTTACACGTACTTTAATACTTTCGGGGTAACAAAGTTTGTGTAGGAAGCTATACATACTCTATTCAGTTTTATTTTAAAATGACCCTACTGTTATAATTACTCAAAACTCGAAAATATACTCTTTTTCGTGCCTCCTGTCCTTTCCTGCCTCCAAAAACTCTGACTATTCACCTCGCTGATTTGATATTTACATAAATGTAGATCAATTTGTATTAAAGCGAGTAAATTATACATGGCTTCAGAATTCTGTGGATACACCTATTCGTCTAGTTTTCTATTAAAGTAATGATAATAATGTGTTTGGGTGTGTTTTCATCATACTCTGAAGGGCAGGGGTTTTAGTAATAACAATGCTTCAGTTAACTCCGGTTAGCTCATATGTGATAGTTTGTAAAATTTGGATGTATCAAGAAAAGTTCATTCTTCCATAATACAAACGCAACGTTGGGAACGAATGACTTAAGCTAGTGATGTATAAAGAGTCAACAAAGAGGGAGGAAAAAAAGTCAAAGTAAATCTTTCATTTCAAAGCCACAATATTTAAAGATAGTTACGTACATTATTATAGAAGGAAAATGAAACAAAAGTAATGAAGAAGGGAGAAGATTACAGAAAACATCCATTCTCCTTTCTTTCCTCTAAGCCTAATATTTACCCCCTCTACTATCTTTTCCTCTTTCTCTCTTCCTCCACCGTCAGTTCATTGTTTCTGCAAGGGACGCTAGAATTGACATGTTCGATGTTAGTGGCCGTCAGGTTCTGTGTAATATAGGAGATTGTCAGATGACAGAAGGAAATGAAGGAATATCCACACAATGTTCAAATCCCTTCAGATGTAAATCGCCTTTCTCACTACATGGAACTTCCTCGTTTAGAACATGTTACATCCCTAATTTCAAGATTTAAATGCTACTAAGATCGGTGCTCACGGGAAACCGATACTATTATTGTTCTAGGCTCATGTGAACTAGTCAATGAAGTCACTTCCTCAAACGCAAAACCCATTATTAATCCCATTATACACTTGCAAGCTTGCAACGGTCTAATGGGATTACCTGCTTGTGAATAGGTCTATTAATGAGGCCGTTCTAAACTTAGAGGAGCTGAAGATGTCAAGTAAAACATTAGAGGAAGGAAGTTGAGAAATTTAATGACGTCACAAAGAAAGTGTAAAAGTGAAGAAAACGCTCAGTGAAAGTTTAACTTTCAGAGAACTTTGGCCAAGTTACTCGTACTATTACCGGCGCGGCGTTATGTTAACTGAGGCATTGCTACTTCGTCGTGATGCTTATTTTCTTGATTGACTAAATTTGTTCAGCTTGGACGAACTTGTTCCTACTTTAAATTATATGGATGCTTTTGTGTGCTTTGAAAGCAGCCTAACTTTTCTCCTCTCGCCCTCATGATACTCATGCAGTCTATTTACATAGAGGCAAGGTAGCTCTGATGAGATAAAGCCGTACCTGTGAATTACAGTGAGGCTATGGCGTCTTGCATACAAAAATTAATACTAATGGGCTAAAACAGTATCCTCATAGATGCTGTCAGCTAATAATAACTGATACTACGCTGAGTTTTGTCTAGATTCTGTCGTAACCCAAAAGGAAAGTGATGCCTGCTGAAAAAAACAAAACCTAAAATTTCGACACGAGTTTGATAGTATTTGTTGTAGAATTTAGCGCGAAGTTCATGCCACATCTCTCCAAGTGTAATAACGTGCCATGTCTTCTATTGTTCCTCGGTCATGCACCTCGCTAGAGGATCTTCTATTTGTGTTCCAAGTCCAGGCTTGGATTTCATAAGAATAAGCACTGCAGCTGCATTGATTATTGTACTTTAGCTTGACCGAGTGCATTGATTAAGCCATTGCACGGATTGAACACGTTTCCATTTAATTTGTAAAATTGTAAAGATTATTGCTATTATTATTTCAAAGTATCCTTTTGAAAGAGTCATGAATGGATATTCAAAAGAAGAGATTGTTGAACAAGGCTCAAGCTCAAGCTTGGGACTTGGGAGGCTTGAAAAGGAAGCTTTAGGCTTACTCAAAGAAGATTTCGGGGACCGGGCTGTTGCCAACAGAGACGAGCAGATATACAAGGCTATGCCAAGCCTACTGTAGCAATGATCTGGGACTTGGGAGGCTTGAAAAGGAAGCTTTAGGTTTACTCAAAGAAGATTTCGGGGACCGGGCTGTTGCCAACAGAGACGAGCAGATATACAAGGCTATGCCAAGCCTACTGTAGCAATGATCACGCCACCAAGAAGTCTGTTATTCCACTAGGCCTAGAATGTACTTTCAAATTCATCATGTTCCTGTGGTGATCATCATTTGGAATAGTGCGTATACCGAACAACATGATGCGTACAGTAAGAATCATCAAGATAATCATCTTTCCTGTCTTCTTCTTGTTCTTCTATTAGGGCGCAATTACACTGAGGTAACCTGTAGCATAATGCAGTAAAGCATGCTTCAAAACAATCTCAATAGATGGTTAATATGAGACATTGAGACAACTTTCAGTATGCTTCTAAGATTTTGCATCATTCTTCTTGTTCTTCTATTAGGGCGCAATTACACTGAGGTAACCTGTAGCATACTGCAGTAAAGCATGCTTCAAAACAATCTCAATAGATGGTTAATATGAGACATTGAGACAACTTTCAGTATGCTTCTAAGATTTTGCATTGGATTGATATAGTCTTAAAGCAGTATGTACTTTTTCAAGTCAACTTTGATTATGTTCATACTGATTCATGCTGTCTTGAATCATGCTACATGTTTCCTTGGAGCATGGTTCCCTGCAGCATGCTTCATGTTGCTTCAGTGTAATAGCGCCTTTAGCCACATTCCTCTCACTTGGTTGAGCTGGGCCTATCTGAAATGTTCTCGTTATTATTTTGTAATCATCATGATTTGTTTTCGGCACAAGGAATTACTCCCACAGGTATGTTGATGTATTCGCGGTTTGGTTACGTGTATAATTTCCTCCTCGTGGTGGTTTTGTTGAACCTGATGACGGGGTCTTCGGTAATGGGATGTACGTGGGGGGACATGGGAACTTGAATGAATGAAACTTGTGATCCTGGCTGCTCTGTGTCGCTTTACCACAAATATGAACTCACACAGTTACGGAGACATCCATCTAGATAAAAAAAATAAAATAAAATAATAATAACTCGCATCTGAGGACGGTACCTTTGCCTCTTCTTCATCAGAGCTCTTGCTGAAGAGTTATGCTAAAAGATTGTTCTTGAATGTCCGTCTTCAATTCCGTCTAGATTTTCAAGTAGGTATATCGGGTCGTCCAAATGTTACGAGAAATTCCGAAAGCTACATTGATTTCACTATTTGCCTTAGTCCATTGGATAATGAATGGTCTTCTTCATAGAGGGATACAGCATGCATTTTTGTCCTGGACCAAGTTTCAAACATATTTGGTCAGCTCATGCCTGCTGCTCAATCTCTAGTATAAATGATACAATGATATTGTATTGTTGATTTATTCCAGGCAAAACTCTAGTAGTGGGATGTGTACAAGTATTGCTCATTATTCCTCTTTGTGATGTTGTTATCTAGTGCTGCGTCGGATCAACATAAACCTCGGAGCCTAATTTGCATTTTTTGATGCCTCAATACTGGTG
Source organism: Diaphorina citri (assembly GCF_000475195.1). NCBI lineage: Eukaryota > Metazoa > Arthropoda > Insecta > Hemiptera > Psyllidae > Diaphorina > Diaphorina citri. Next base: position 51,619 of record NW_007378791.1, read on the forward strand.
CTCTTGTATGAAAATAAGAGAAGGGGGGGCACCGCACTCTGCGTAGTTTCTGCATAATACATCAATTTCCGAAGTAAATTTAAATCATTATGTAAATAAATTGGGTATTTTTTACATTATTATTTTTTAGTAGCAGTACCTATAGTTACAAGCTCATACTTTAGCTATATGCTTCGAATAAAAAACGAAATCTGTATGATGATTATGATGCTTGATTTCTTGGGGTCTACAATAAGAAATTGGTATTTTTTACTAGAAGAATAATATTGGGTATTTTTCTTTCGTCTTGCAGGGTTTCAATCTTGGATTCCGAATACTCCAGTCATGAATGCATTTGTAGAAATAAAATCTAGAAATATCACTGCTTACTAGTTGCATCCAAGCAGCTGTTTTTACTTGGTTTTATCATGGTAGGCAGGTTTTGTAGAAAAATTATCAGCAAAAAAAGTTTCTTTCTCTGCCCCGGCAGATTAGAGGAACGGCTTTGTTTGATATTTATTATCAATGAAGCTCATTTTGACGGTTACAGATGCGTTATCTGGACGTTTGCAAATTTATTTCTTTTTGATGTTTTCTAACAAGTGTTCTCTGTTTTGCGTCCGTGTATCTCGACTCGTAATCTACGTCGTATATTTTTGCCAGCAAGTCTGGCTTCTGGTTTTTACAATCTGACTGTGCTCACACACTTGAAGATTTTGTTCAAAGATTATCTTGCTTGCTCTCCTTTTCACCTTTACTCTTTACTGTTGGCGTTGGCGAAAATATACTGTTTATTTTTGAACTCGCTATGGAGAATCTTCAACATTCTGCCATCGGACAAAATGTTAGTTATAATCATTTGCGCATTTTACTCGAACTGATATGTTGAACGACCTCATGCAATAAATTAATGTAGGTACGTATCCTTTGCGCACCTGTTGTGAAAACTAATGGAAACATTGTATGGTTGGTCAAGTTTGACATGACGGAGAAATGGCAGATGTAATCTTTGGAGCTCAATATAAATTTGAAAAAATCTAGCGTTCGAGGCGGAATGGAAAAGGCCAAAAGAAATGATGATGACGGGAGAGGAGAAAATACTGGATACAGGTAAATGAGAATAGAGAGATATATAGGAGACGCGCTAAAGAGAAGGGTAGAGAAGATATGGATTGGAACTAAGAAGACGGGAAAAGGAAAAGAAAGGGAGGTAATATTCAAGTAGAAAGGGAGGTAATATTCAAACAAGAAGGAAAAGGAATGTCAGATGAAAGAAGAAATTTCTTGAACTGTCTCTTAGATTGAAATCTCCAGACGTTGTACTTACTCAGTTCTTGAGTAAAATATTTTAGCAATGAAATTATTTTCATCGAATTATGTCTGGAGACTTGATCTTAATGGAGTTTCTCCAGGAGAAGGAGGAAAAAACACTATGCCTCACGTGCCAAGGTTTGGAAAAATTTTGAGATTTCCTTATTTTCATTTTTTACATCATAAGGAACTCAAATAGTAGGTATAAAGGACTCACTGGTCTCAGAGAGAAGGGGAAACATGAGCTGAAAATTTAGCCTTCGAACCAACAAAGAAGATAAAAAAAAAGAGAGAGAAATCTGAAATCGAAGTTTTAAGAAGATTGACTCAATAATTAAAACAAAAAGTAAATGTAGCAGAAATGCGGATTTGAAAAACGCTCGAGATTAAGTGAACTGACACAAGGGAAAGAAAAGATAAATTGAGAGCAATTGAGATTTCCTTATTTTCATTTTTTACATCATAAGGAACTCAAATAGTAGGTATAAAGGACTCACTGGTTTCAGAGAGAAGGGGAAACAGATGAGCTGAAAATTTAGCCTTCAAACCAACAAAGAAGATAAAAAAAAAAGAGAGAGAGAAATCTGAAATCGAAGTTTTAAGAAGATTGACTCAATAATTAAAACGAAAAGTAAATGTAGCAGAAATGCGGATTTGAAAAACGCTCGAGATTAAGTGAACTGACACAAGGGAAAGAAAAGATAAATTGAGAGCAAGAAGAGGAGAAAGGGAAAGATATAATTACAGGATTAATCAGAGAATTATATCAGCAAAAGACGGAGATTACGCCGAGAAATCAAACAAATTCGCTTGGAAAATACCGAGAAATCCGGGAATCAGAAAATGTTTCCTTTGGTTTGTAGGAACTTGGAAAAAAAAGTGTCCTTAGTCGAAGTGAGGTTTCATTTTAGTGGGATAGTAGGTACTGCTTCATAAACCTCCCGATCTACAGTCTCAAATACACTTTGGCCTCTTCATACATGAAATCCTTTCTTAATTTTGAAAAGGTCCGTCCCGGGCGGGAATCGAATCCTCAGCAGACGCGCTACCTTCCAAGCTAACTATGCTAGCTACTCGAGTGAAACAGAAGTGTTGTACAAGTATAACAGAAAGTTCCCGAGTATGGAAAGGTCTAGGCGCATGTAGAAGCCTCGTAATACGTACAATTACTGTCAGAGCTTTGCAACGAAGGAAAAGACTAAAGAGACGGTCTGATACAAAATATCTTAATATTGTACACACGTATAACATTATAGAGTATAAACCACCAAATTGAACATTATAGATAAAGAAGAAACCCTGCTTGACAATTGGAATACCTGCTACTGATAGGTAATGATTTAATCGGGTTAGGAGCTGTTGAAACTTACTCCCCTGATTGGACTGGTGCTTTTCGAACTGACTGCAAGAAGAAGAGGAGGTCCAAGTTCCAAAGTGAACTCCCGAGTATTGTGCTAGAATAATTGGAACCAGCGGCAGCGGTACAAGTGGAATTGAAGAAATTAGGTAAAATGAACATTGCAAGGGCTGAGTGGGTATGCCGAAAAGTTTCAACTCAACTAAATAATGGTAATTTCATTAGGGGTTTATTGAGAAAAACCTCAGTGAGAGCGAAAAAGATGAGTTAGGATTTCGATATCATTAATGAAAAAGGAGGAAAAATGTTCATTTACAGTAGGAAAAATGTTCATTTACAGTAGGTATATATCTATTTCTTGTTCAATATTGCCTCGTGTTCTCCTGTGTTTGTGTCATTTCTAACACATTTTGAGGCAAGGCTCCCATAATAGAAGTGTTGCTCGCTCTAGGTAGTGTTAACTAGATCAAGTACTTGTATTTTATTTTCCCTTTAGGGCAAAAAGTGCTGCTTTTAGGGCCTCCTTTTTCGAGCCCTGACTCGGAGCAAAAAATGTTCCCGGAAGACCCCCTTTGAACTGCCCTGCAAGGCGGGGATGAGCAAGCTTTACGTAACAGAATCTCGAGTGCATCCCAGAATATCTCTAACTTTTCCTACTATGCATCCATGCTGGAAATTTTGTCCTTCCAGCAATTATAATCCAATTAAAGCCAGCCTCAGTGGTGTAGTGGTTAGAGCGGTGGACTTCGCATGTGGAGGTTGCCGGTTCGAGTCCAAGTCAAGTCGTAAAATTTATCGAGGTGTTTTTAAGTGACATTTGTGACAAGCATTTAAGTAGACTTAACACAGTTAGAATTCATTCATCAATATCCAACTAACTTTTTTTATATTTTTTTATTGTTACAGGTAAAGTTTGGTGCTGCATATTTTATATCATCTTCAGAAGTACGTCAGTAAGTCACTGCTCTTTGGTCCACCCTGTAGTTATAAAAAATGAGTACCTACCTAGCTATAACTGGCTATCAGCCAAATGATTAAAGATAGTATTCCAGCGAGTGTGGCATATTGCATAATTAGTTAATGAAGCGCGGAGTTTTCACAACTGGAAAACCCTTCAAATGAGACACGTATTTGTTCAATGCTTATCTCACGGACTCAAAAAGTTAATAAATTATATACATTTTTTTTTTATATATAAGAATACTTCATTTATTTACATAAATAAATCATACATTCCAACAAATAACAGTAATGATATTAATAATGGGGGGGGGGGGGGGAAAAAAAAAAAAAAAAAAAACCCCAAAACTTTGAACCCCACCCTTTTTTTTGCCCTGGTTTAAAAGGGGGGGGGGGGGGGAATAAACAAAACAAATAAAACCTACCAAAACTTGATACCTACCTATTTTGCTGTCCTGCGTTTGAAATTTTGAATCATATCGGCTTCCCCTGTATATAAAGGTATGAATAAGCTCCGTAAAAACAATTATGTGTCTACATAAATGATGCATAAATATTAAATATGTAAACATACAAGAATAAGGTTAGGTATGGTCTTTATTATAAACGAATATAAAATTCAAGAGGATTGAATGGAATAACGATGGAGAAAAGCATCGTAACCAATCAGCATGTGATATTTATGTAAATTGAAATATGACGCATAGCAACAATATTTCCAATATTATAATTATATGTAGAATTAATGATGCGGATAATATGTTGTAATAAACAATTCATAATATCATTTAACTATATGTATTCAATGTGAATGGTTTAGCAGATCCATTAATTATTTTTAGTCTTTAATGAGAGAGGATAAGGGGCCATATCAGGGCCCTATTCCACGAACTAATCCGCACTCTCACACCTCACTTTTTAAGATCGGGACACACATCACTAGATCACCCTAACTTTGCCAGCACCGTTGTGGTGCGGTCCCGACACGGTCAAAATTTCCTAATGCCTTGTGCCTTGTTCTTCAGTCTCGCCGTAGCACGTCCAACACTCGGCCGTATGTCGGCGTGCGCTCGGTTCGGTTAAGTGTGTCCCTTTACTCCACCTGCATAAAAAACTTCGCGTCGTACCGTTTGACGGTATTTTCTGCATGTGGAGTAAAAAGTGAGGAGTGAAGAGTACAAAGTCGTTTGTGAATAGGGAAATATAGAAGCGAGCAAAGAAATCAAGGAAAGCAAAAGACTTGTTCAAGTGAATTTTTCCCCCCGAAAGCAAAACAAACACAAACAGTAAGAAGAAACGAGCATGACAAATGGTTAGAAATTAACAAATTAAGAAATGAAAACACAGGGAAATGCCATGTAAGAAAGGAAAAAACAAGGATATTAGAGAATATATTTCAAGTGAATTTTCCCCCCGAAAGCAAAACAAACACAAACAGTAAGAAGAAACGAGCATGACAAATGGTTAGAAATTAACAAATTAAGAAATGAAAATAAAAGACTTGTTTTTCAATGTACGTCTTGCAATTCAAGTGAATTTTTCCCCCCGAAAGCAAAACAAACACAAACAGTAAGAAGAAACGAGCATGACGAATGGTTAGAAATTAACAAATTAAGAAATGAAAACACAGGGAAATGCCATGTAAGAAAGGAAAAAACAAGGATATTAGAGAATATATTTAAGGAAATAAACGAAGAAAAAGAACACGAAGGAGAGAGAAGAGGCGACGGAGAAGAAGAAAATATGCTACAAAATAAATGTAGAGTTCATAATTAGGATATTTTTATAGTACGAAATATACGTGGAATGGGGCAGAAGAGAAGATGGGGCAGTAATAACTGGCAATAAATTTTAAATAAATTAAATGTACGAAGTAGAGGAGAAGGGAGCGAAAAGGAAAGGTTTCATTTCTTTATTTTTTTTTTCTCAGGGGACAGGAAGGTAAGGACGAGAAGAGAGGAGAAGTAGAATGTAGATAGAGAATCCAATTCAATTTTCTCGAGTTCTATTGCACAATATGGATTTAATGGCACAGGACGAATGACATCGCTTCTAAAGCACACAAAGGTGTTGAGTTCGATCCCCGATTTTCGAGTGTCTCCGACAGAACAAATTTGAAGTCTTCTCACTCGAGGAAAATGATTTCTTTCATGATTTCTCACCACAAGTAGTGATAAATGAGACGATGTGCCCTATGTCATATGTCCTTAGGGTATTACAGTCATTAGAAGAGCTTATAACCACTTCCCTCCATTCAACGTCAGAACAAATTTGAAGTCTTCTCACACGAGGAAAATGATTTATTTCTGATATCTCACCACAAGTGATAAATGAGACGATGTGCCCTATGTCATATGTCCTTAAGGTATTACAGTCATTAGAAGAGCTTATAACCACTTCCCTCCATTCATACTTGCGGCTTATTTCTCTGACCATTCATTTTCAGAACGTCCCCTTTGATTTTTTTCCCTACCTCTCAGTCAGTTTATGAAGAAGAAAAAAATGGGGAAAAAGGTAAAAGGGACTTTGAAAATTAATTGAAAAAAGTGTTCCTTTCGCCTTTCCTTTGAAATTGGAGTCTCAGATTTCGCGGAATATGGAACATGGAACATTTGGTGACCAGACTATCAGTGTGCTCTGCGCTCCAATATGGCATTAATTTTAACGACCCCCGAGTATATGGTGGCAAAAAACCGCCATAAATTTGCCCACTTTAAACTGCTTGCGACATTATAATCGTGATTACGTAAACAGCGCTTTGCTCTCCCTTCCCTAAAATTAGTGCATCAGGGATAATCGAGTTAACATGGGCATTGAAACAATTACTTTTATTGGGCTTAATTTTTTAATGTTTCGGTCGTCAAATTTATGGAACTATAAAATCTAATGACTCAATGTATCCCCCCCTCTTTCTCTCAATTGGGGACTAATTTTTTAATGTTTCGGTCGTCAAATTTATGGAACTATAAAATCTAATGACTCAATGTATCCCCCCCTCTTTCTCTCAATTGGGGAGCGACAAATTTATAACCTGCACTACACGAAAACTAGGGAACAGAAACGAACCTTTCACTTATTGTTCGAATTTCTAAAAACTATCAAAAACTATTTACTTTAGAACCCTTTCTATTCCTCCTTTTCCGCCTTAAGAATGGGTTCTTGGAACTCCCCAGACCAGGATGACCGAAAGGTAACGTTTTATACAGTGAGTTTTCATGTTTGCTCAGGTTATAAATGACCAAACCATGTCATACACATCTAACCTCTCAAAAATGTCTCGGGTAGCTAGTCCAAACCCGAAGCTGGAGAGCTGATTTAACCTTTGGATATTATTGATAGGAGAGGGTGGAGTCTTTCGGAAAAAGAGATTAATAAATACACCACGTTATAAATGACCAAACCATGTCATCATACACATCTAACCTCTCAAAAATGTCTCGGGTAGCTAGTCCAAATCCGAAGCTGGAGAGCTGATTTAACCTTTGGATATTATTGATAGGAGAGGGTGGAGTCTTTCGGAAAAAGAGATTAATAAATACACCACATTGTATGTTGGTGGATAAAGAGGTAGGTAGGTACATGGTTATAGTAGGGTACTGGTGGTACGTTATTCACTTTATTGTGTAACACATAAAATTTTATTTCCCTTCAAAGGTTCATGGTTATAGTAGGGTACTGGTGGTACGTTATTCACTTTATTGTGTAACACATAAAATTTTATTTCCCTTCAAAGGTTCGATTAGCCCTTTGAGTGCACAATTATTGTGGGATTACAAAATTAATTATTATTGCGGTGAAATGCTTCAGATCACACCTGATTAATGATTCAGTTTGATGTTTGGAAAATGGCTTCAATGGTAGGATTAAAATGGAATTAACAGTTTTAGTAAAAAAAAAAAAAAAAAAAAAACTGAAATAGAACTAGCCAAAGTAGAAGACCCGATAGAGAGCGGCAAAGGGTTAGTGTTGTATGAGTAACGATTTCCCGTTATTGTGGCAGGTATAATACGTGCAGTAACTTTGGTCTATCCAGGCAACAATATAACGCAAGCAAGCATGTGGGAGGGAAAACTATTCATTTCCCAACAAGATCTCAGCAGAATTTTTCCTCGTAAGACTTAGAACTCACTTGAGACCAGAGAACAGAAAAACGGTAAAAACATGTTATAAAAACACATAAAGAAGATGTAACTGGGGAAAACGGGAGGAAAAATTTAATTCCTTTGGCTCATAATTTCGTTTCTTGCACACAATTTTGAAAAATAATAAAAATAGATAGGAAAGGTAATAATTTTTGTTCCAGAGATAACAGAGTGAATCAGAATTTATGAGTTTGCGCTCCGAAACAAGTACCTAAATATGAGACAACACAAATTGTATATGAAAGGAAGAGAGAGAAAGAAATGCTCATAAAGTAAAAACAAGTAAATGTGATTAAATCTTTAAGAAAAATATAATAATGCTGAAATTAATAGTGCTATACATTATTTTAATTGGGTCCAATAAAGTAGAGAAAGTTTACATTAGATGGCAAAATGGGACTCCCATATATTTTGCCGTCTGGATGGCTTTATTTATACAATAGATAGATAGTAACGAACAGATACAACTATTGTAATTAATAATGATAATACTGCTGAAGGAAATGATCTCATACTAGAAGCATACGAGTAATGGAAGTAAAGTTCATGTTGCTAATGAATGTAGATGCTAAGCACAATTTGTAAAGCTGTCGTTTTGAGTTACGTATATACAAGTAAAAACAACATTTTCTGAAAACAATAATCATAAAATTATCCTAACTGGAATGGAAAGAATGGTTCGAGTGCATTAGCCAAACGTATTCCAACTATGTAGTGTCACTTAGGTATTAGGTACATTTGAAGATCAATCTACTTTTTAAATTGAGAAAATGGTACCTTTTTCAATAAATTGTTCCCTACTTTCCATGTAGGGCTGAAAAGCCCGTTCATTATTAAGTAAGATGGAGATGAAGGAAGAGTGAAAGTGGGGAGTCTGTAAGGTCAGGGAAAAGAGAAGGGCAAGAATAAAAATTTAAGAGACAAGCGGGTCCTTGGTTGGGAAATTATAAATTAAAAATTCTCAAAGGAAACTTGGATACCATACCTACCACGCGAGGAAAATTTATTTCCCATCTAATGTAAAAGTTTGTGAAACTAATACAGAGAAAACTCTCTTTGAACTCCTCTGAGCTAGCAACGCCAGAACTTCATGGTAAAGAAATTCTATTAAGCTAGGAGATACGAAATTACGGACACACAGCAGAATTTACATTAAAACGTGGTAAAAAAAAGGTGTCCGTGCCAAAAGTAAAAGTCGAGTACCTCTTTATCTACCTTTACATCCCCCCGCCTCCTTCTGCCTTATATCCATCTAGTTACCTCCCTTGTTCCCTCTATCCTCCACTTCGGTTCTCACGCGCACAAACCGGTCAATAATATTATAACACGGAGAATTGAATTAAGCTAATGTATCTTCAAAGTAAAGATATGGGTAGATAGAAGGTGGGCAATCGAGTGATGGGAGGAAGGAGGCCTCGACTTTTGGCTTTCAGGGTAACATCCCCAAGGGCACCAGCACATTTTCTTTTTGCCTCTGCTTATCTTCGTCTTTCTCTTCCTTCGTTTTGTCTTCCTCGTTCTTTTCTTAATTTAAAAGTCACGGCATCGTGGTTCTCCCCCTCCTATTGACCCTTCAACAGCTTAAACACACGCAACTTTCGCCTCCTTGCTTTCTCGTATTATTGAGGAGGAAGAGAGTAATACATCAGGAGCTATGTGTTTTAGATGTGAGATCGATCTCATGGAGTAGATGAACTTAATCTACCGTCTCCTGTGAACATTTGTATATGCTACGCATATAAACATCTTTAGATATTAGAAAACAAGGCTGGTAATCCACTTTGGACTACTGAAATTGTCGAGATAATATCTTCTCTCCTCAATAGGAGTTTTCCAAACGATTTGTTCTTAACTTGAAATATTCGAAAAATTTGTTATTTTGGCACATCCACCATCAACTATAGGTTTTTCAGTGAATGTGTCGAAAATTACGAAATTTTCGAATATTTGAATTTAAGAATAAAATCGTTTGTGGACTTCTATTAAGTGAGAGAAGAAATAGATCTTATTAGCTGTTAGTGGATGTGCCAAAATCAAAACTATCAAATTTTCGAACCCTTCAAGTTCAAATCGTAAACAGATATTAGAAAACAAGGCTGGTAATCCACTTTGGACTACTGATATTGTCGAGATGATATCTTCTCTCCTCAATAGGAGTTTTCCAAACGATTTGTTCTTAACTTGAAATATTCGAAAAATGTGTTATTTTGGCACATCCACCATCAACTATAGGTTTTTCGGTGAATGTGTCAAAAATTACGAAATTTTCGAATATTTGAATTTAAGAATAAAATCGTTCGTGGACTTCTATTAAGTGAGAGAAGAAATAGATCTATTAGCTGTTAGTGGATGTGCCGAAATCAAAACTATCAAATTTTCGAACCCTTCAAGTTCAAATCGTAAAGAAATCTAGTGAAAGAGTGAGATTTTTCGGGATTTTTAGCGGGAGCTATGTGTAGTTTGCTCCATGAGCACTCCTTACCTTCTTGTGTTGGTAATAATTTCAATTAAAGTGCAGAAGTTTATTTCCTGTTTCCTCATATATATCGCAGCAACAATTTACTCCTGTTGGAAAACGCGAACCTTTTGCCGTTTCACATGTTAAACTCACTTTCAGGACACACCTTGCGGTTTTTCATTCACTCATGTAAAGTAGATAAGACTCAACTAACCTAGATTTTAAATTTTGATTATACTGCCAGGAGTCTGGATGAGATCAAACATAACCGGTCTGGATGAGATCAAACATAACCACAACTAAACCGGTCACTTGAAGGCATTTACTTTTCAGGACAGACTCTTCTAGCATTTTAGCTTAAATATTGTAGTTTTATATCGTTTATCTTAGTATTTTTTGTTTTCGTCGGAATTTTGATCTTAAACATGAACATGTTATAAAATACTATTTATATTATTTCTTATTTTTCATCATGATTCATAATATTACATCTTAAACGGAGCATTTCACAATGGGAACATAATATTCAAGATGGCGTGTTTCGTTAATATAAATGACAGTTTGTTTACATTGAGATTCTCTCTCAGCAAGCAAGTACTTGAGTTTTGTTTCTAATGAACATTCACAGTGTCTCTACTTTCCCGCTTTTGTCTATATTGTCAATACCACAATAAAATTCCATCGCTGCTTCAACTTTCCAGAGCTCTTTTCAAGTGAAATCTTAAGTGCTTTTCTCTCTCCTATCCGTAAAACTCTTGTCACAAAATAATTCTAGACCCCCTCCCTATTCCCCGCTTCCCATCACTATCTATCTGTTCCCCAGGCCGCCGCATAACCATTACCATGAGGAGCGACGGGTGACGGGTATACCCAGGCTTTAATAGCTGTCATTTGCCTGTGAACGTTTTAAAAATTTATTTCAGTTAAAAGGATAGCTAGATAGTAGAAACATAGCGAGGATTCGTTTAATGCATTTTACTCGAAACAATAGAATTCGTTATTAACAGTTAAAAGGATAGCTAGATAGTAGAAACATATCGAGGATTCGTTTAATGCATTTTACTCGAAACAATAGAATTCGTTATTAAGAAAATGGACTGGCGGGCGGGAAGAGAGCAATTTGAGGACATTCTACCTTTTCCATCAGCCGGAAAATAAATCTTTTGATTTAATTTTAGGTTCTATTATAAATTTTACTAGAAAATGACTGCAGAACAACCTTCAGGCAGTGTTCAGCGCTTTTGAAATCCCACATTTTCTTCCATCCTTACTAATTGACAACTCTGACCTAAAGAAATTGTTTCTAGTTCTAGAAATTTTTAGTCCCTCATCCTCAACATCACAATTAATATTTCTAACTAGAACATTGTCTCTCTTTCCTGACGTTTAATTTTAGGTTCTATTATAAATTTTACTAGAAAATGACTGCAGAACAACCTTCATGCAATGTTCAGCGCTTTTGAAATCCCACATTTTCTTCCATCCTTACTAATTGACAACTCTGACCTAAAGAAATATTGTTTCTAGTTCTAGAAATTTTTAGTCCCTCATCCTCAACATCACAATTAATATTTCTAACTAGAACATTGTCTCTCTTTCCTGACTATAAACTTGATGACCTTTACGGAAAAAAGTGAAAAGGTACGAAAGTAAAGGCTTTATCGCGTTTTATCTATCAAAAATCTTTGGACTCAGAAATCTCAGAATGTTAAAGTTGGAGAAAGATTAGAATCTAAATGTGTCTGAACCGTGTCGCTGCTCCATGCTATGCTTGATAGCTGATATAGCGCCGAGTGTTACCAAAGATAAACAATCTTAAAATCAAGCCTTTAGCTTTTATAAGTTACTAGCTGAATTCCGTCGCTTCGCTCCGGAATCCTGCTAGTTCATCCCGAGGCATGGCCAAACTTGTGGAAAAGGCATGGCCGAACTTGGAATAGCTACTGACGATGGTAGTTAGGGGAGAGGGAACAGTTAGAAAGGATGGTGGTGGATGGTGTTTGGTGTACAAAATTTTAAAGGGTGTAATGACGTCTATTTCCTCCTCAGAAGAAGTTCATTCCATTTTTATTTAGAAACATTATGAAAAAATTCTCCGACGTCTCGTTTCTTGGAAAAAAAGTCCATATGCTGCATTTTTTTTATATATATATAATTGAACTGGCTATTGGTGTCACAAGTACACTTCTATGCACGGGCTTCAATAGTGCCACCCAAAGTCCCGTTACCTTCATGCAAGAAACCTCTTCACATCTCCTTACTCTTGTGCTACAAGTATCTTAAAATCAATCCCTTAACTTTAACATGGAACCAGACCTCTTCTTACAAGTATCTTAAAATCAATCCCTTAACTTTAACATGGAACCAGACCTCTTCAGACCCCAGTATTGTAAGACTTGCACTACAACTGATTTGATACCAAGTCTTTAGCTTTCATATCGAACGGAACTTCTTCAACCCCTATGAGAACCCCTCTATAAAATTACAAGACTTGTAAAGTGTCTTAAAACTAAGCCTTTAGATTTAGAACAGGTCTCTTCATGTCCCCAGGACGAGTTTTCATCTCAAATATGAAGAAAGAACTTCATGGTAGACAAAGGGGTAAGCGAAACTGAGGACGGATTAAAAAATACATCAAGGGGTAAATTTGGGGACTACCAGGGGATTGAAGAAGACTGCCACAATATCTTCTAAATCCTTGACAAAAAATTGTGCCCCTCTTAAAGTTGCCTTGTTAAATATTATACGGAAAATGTTCAAATTTATCAATCAAGATGTTATCTTACGGGCGGAGTGGAGACGAGAGGGAAATTTAGAACAGGTCTCTTCATGTCCCCAGGACAAGTTTTCATCTCAAATATGAAGAAAGAACTTCATGGTAGACAAAGGGGTAAGCGAAACTGAGGACGGATTAAAAAATACATCAAGGGGTAACTACCAGGGGATTGAAGAAGACTGCCACAATATCTTCTAAATCCTTGACAAAAAATTGTGCCCCTCCTAAAGTTGCCTTGTTAAATATTATACGGAAAATGTTCAAATTTATCAATCAAGATGTTATCTTACGGGCGGAGTGGAGACGAGAGGGATGGGTGACATTATCTTTTCTAAATGAAAATCCTGTAATCTTATACTTATCAACTTTGTAAGATTTTATAGAGTGACGTCACGGACTTGTATTCAGGGTGTTGGTGGTATTTTGTGTACAGGGTGTTTCTAATCTACCGAGCTTATCTTTTTCGAAAGGTTGTGAGATTTGAGAACAATACCTGACAGTATTTCAGACTCTCTGTAGGTAGATACCTTGTTCAAAGTAAATATTACTCAAAGTATTATTGACCTATACAAAACATCAAGCTTTTCAATCTGAACTATCAAAAGTTCAACTTCTAATCTACCGAGCTTATCTTTTTCGAAAGGTTGTAAGATTTGAGAACAATACCTGACAGTATTTCAGACTTTCTGTAGGTAGATATACCTTGTTCAAAGTAAATATTACTCAAAGTATTATTGACCTATACAAAACATCAAGCTTTTCAATCTGAACTATCAAAAGTTCAACTTTGAACGGAAAGCACAATCTGCTTTCTGTGTGCGACCTTTCCTCAAGCTTGTCTGTCGTTCTAAATTTAAACTGACCTCTAATCTACCAAGCTTATCTTTTTCGAAAGGTTGTAAGATTTGAGAACAATACCTGACAGTATTTCAGACTCTGTAGGTAGATACCTTGTTCAAAGTAAATATTGCTCAAAGTATTATTGACCTATACAAAACATCAAGCTTTTCAATCTGAACTATGAAAAGTTCAACTTTGAACGGAAAGCACAATCTGCTTTCTGTGTGCGACCTTTCCTCAAGCTTGTCTGTCGTTCTAAATTTAAACTGACATGGAAATAAGAGCCGAAACTTCGTGTGCCGTGTGGAACTTGGTATCACAAGTTTTTCTAGCTTTGTGTTCTTTGCGTGCAAACTACAAAATGTTCAAATTGCTTTCATATACCTATGTACTTGGACGGGAAAATGATAAATTAAAAGCAAACAAACAGATATGAAAAAAAGGAAAAATGACAAGAGAGAAGTGTAATTATTTCTTGTTAACATCGGAACCCATTACAAGTTTTTTCCTAGAGGTAGTTTGCTAGTTAGGCGACTGGGAAAATTTATATCATTTCTAAGGAGACCTTTACTTGTGCAAGGAGCTTTGCCTTTGACACGGCATAGAAAGTCATGACAAGCCAACCTTTGCCACTCCATATTGTTTTGTGGAGGGGAAATCGGAAAGTCTTGGTGTAATGGTTGAGAAAACATCACGTGCTTATAGAGCTTTCATGTGCCAGGTGAACTTTTGTGGAAGGGACTTGCAGTCATTTTCAGGTGACTAAGTTGGTTAGGAAAAACTACCACTGAGCTGTTCAGAGCTGCATCAGTAAGAAGAAATATACCTACCCTACCTTCTTTCTTGCAAGCCAACCTTTGCCACTCCATATTGTTTTGTGGAGGGGAAATGGGGAAGTCTTGGTGTAATGGTTGAGAAAACATCACGTGCTTCTAGAGCTTTCATGTGCGAGGTGAACTTTTGTGGAAGGGACTTGCAGTCATTTTTAGGTGACTAAGTTGGTTAGGAAAAACTACCACTGAGCTGTTCAGAGCTGCATCAGTAAGAAGAAATATACCTACCCTACCTTCTTTCTTTAACCTAAATACTTACTACCTGTCTGTAAGATATATTCTATCTTGACCTGCTATCCCTCCCAAAGTCTTTGTGCTGGAAGTAGTATTGCTGCCCAGAGGAACAAGATAAGAAAAGCTTTGGGAGTACAATAAGTAAAGTTCGCAACAAAAGTGAATAAATGAATCGGAAGATGAAAAGAAAAGGGAATTCTAAAACATGGTCCAGAGATGTAAAGAAAACATCCTGATAAAGGAGATAGCAAACGAAGAGGAAGAAAGAAAGAGGGAGATTTTCCCATTTCGAGAAGTGATGGAAGAGAAGGGATAGGGGGGAAGGGTTTGGCCATTGTTTCTGAGAAAAATAATAAGAAAATAGGTATAGATAATAATGCATTGTAAAATTTGAACATCTGGGTACCCCAACTTCCCAACTAACCTTAACCCTTTCGCTTTCCTTCCATTTTAATATTTCAATCCCCCATTGTCTTGTGGACAATTTACGAGCGGTTGGGTGAACCTTAACCCTTTCGCTTTCCTTCCATTTTAATATTTCAATCCCCCATTGTCTTGTGGACAATTTACGAGCGGTTGGGTGTGCCTCACCTTCCCCTCCAGTCTCAGTGAGAGCAAAAGTAAACTATCATTTTCCACTTTCAAGAACATTAGTCCGAGGGGTAAAGAAGGCATCATAAAAATGAATATTTCAAAGGTATCTAAATGAAAATGGAAAAGTCTAAATTATGGCTACCTAAGGGCTTGGTCGAGAGGCGTCATTTTGAACACGTGGAAAAATCTGAATTATAAATACCTACTTGCGGAAGGGTTGTAACTTAGGTAGGTGCTGTAGCTCTGATATGAGTGGTCCCAAAATTATTATGGTGAAAATGGAAAAGGATTTTTATCCCTTCCTTTCCCCTTTGAAAAAGAAGTTTCAAAGTTGACCAATTTCATCAGATATCATTATCATGGTCGCCGTATTTCACAACTTTATCCCTTCCTTTCCCCTTTGAAAAAGAAGTTTCAAAGTTGACCAATTTCATCAGATATCATTATCATGGTCGCCGTATTTCACAATCAATACAAATCCTTACCTCTTTGACCTGGACAGGATGAACGGAAAGCCGGCAATGAATGACCTTTCTTTCGTCCTTAGCTGAGTTCTCAGAACGAAAAATATCTTCATTTGTACGTACCCTATTTTATCCCTTCCTTTCCCCCTTGAAAAAGAAGTTTCAAAGTTGACCAATTTCATCAGATATCATTATCATGGTCGCCGTATTTCACAATCAGTACAAATCCTTACCTCTTTGACCTGCGGACAGGAGCCAAGGCTTTTTGTACCATGAACGGAAAGCCGGCAATGAATGACCTTTCTTTCGTCCTTAGCTGAGTTCTCAGAACGAAAAATATCTTCATTTGTACGTACCCTACGCCAAAAATAAAGGAACGAATAAAATACACTCCATAAAAATTACACAAAAAACCCCCGACAAAAAAAAAGGGGAGCAGAGGACTAGAGACAAGCCCGAGAGACAAACAATGGAATTGTGGCAAAGAAAAATGAAATATTTAATGTGGTCCAATATTTCATTCCAGATAACACTACTGCTGGGAGTATTAGCTAGGTTCCAAGGGATCCGAGGGGGCTGGAATGCCCATCTGCCCGTGTCCACTTTGTAGCCTTTGTTGTTCGGAAAAAGAACAAACAGGGGCCTTACCGCAGCATCATGAATATATTTTTTTGATAAATGACTGACATTTGCAACGCAGGTCCCTGGCTGGTATTTATTCCTGGCTTGTCCCTTCTTCCCCCCGCGCCATCCTGGATAAAAGGCTCACATCTCCTTTTCCCCCCTTCCCCCGTCGGAAATGTAATTAGGAAGGCTGCTTTTGTGATTTTTTTTTTCCTTTCGCCGGACAATGCTCTCATTATGGAAGCTGTACTGAGATATGAAAATGTGGTAACTTAATAAGGCAACATTGTAATGTGCGTTGTTCTGGCGAAATTATACAGGGTATTCATAGCTGTAAACCGATTCAACCGTCAAGCAATTGATATAAAATCGACTTGGGAAAGTTTTGCACTTCGCTAATGAGATCGAATCATTTATTCCTGGCTTGTCCCTTCTTCCCTCCGCGCCATCCTGGATAAAAGGCTCACATCTCCTTTTCCCCCCTTCCCCCGTCGGAAATGTAATTAGGAAGGCTGCTTTTGTGATTTTTTTTCCTTTCGCCGGACAATGCTCTCATTATGGAAGCTGTACTGAGATATGAAAATGTGGTAACTTAATAAGGCAACATTGTAATGAGCGTTATTCTGGCGAAATTATACAGGATATTCATAGCTGTAAACCGATTCAACCGTCAAGCAATTGATATAAAATCGACTTGGGAAAGTTTTGCACTTCGCTAATGAGATCGAATACCATAGTCATTATCCTAATGTTTCCTTTGAGAGGGCAATGCCCAGAAAAATCACCCGAATTTTAAATTGAGATTTGAAAATCATTCGGACTTTTTTGTCATGACTGTTTTTGGGGTAACACGATAGAAATAACCATAATCGTGATAAAATGTATGAATTTTTCAAGCTTAAAATTAAATTTGCAGAAAAAAATAAAACAACAGAACATTTCGTACTAATTAAGACTCAACTAACCTAGATGTTGATTATACTGCCAGGAGCCAGGATGAGATCAAACATAACCACAACCAAACCGGTCACTTGAAGGCATTTACTTTTCAAGACAGACTCTTCTAGCATTTTAGCTTAAATTGTAGTTTTATATCGTTTATCTTTAGTATTTTTTGTTTTCGTCGGAATTTTGATCTTAAACATGAACATGTTATAAAATACTATTTATATTTTTTCTTATTTTTCATCATGATTCATAATATTACATCTTAAACGGAGCATTTCACAATGGGAACATAATATTCAAGATGGCGTGTTTCGTTCGTACTAATTGTGTGCCATGTTCTTGACATAGTATTCATTTTATTTGAGTTGTTAATGCTGTGCTGCCCACAAGATGGCGGCTCGGTAGTTAGGTTATGTGTGGATTGGACATTGAAGTATGTTTAGAATATGAGCAAGTTTTCCCAGATTAAAACTCGATTAGAAATGGAAGTGATCAGAAATGTTTGTTGTTATTAATGGAACAAGAGACGTAGAAACGAGTATATAAAAAAAAAAATACTTACAGGGACATTTTATTACGGTTTTATCGATTGAAGGTATAACATTAGACCAAAAATAAACAAATGATCGATACGCACGTAGATTTTGCATCAAACCGTCTTAACCAGGAGAATCCTATAGGTAAGACGTTACTTCCGCTAGTGGTTTGGTATTGCATTCTGCCGATGTCGTTGCGTTGGTCAGTGTTCTCGGTTTGGGGGAATAATTTGCCCTCAAATCTTCACAATCACATTGTGTACGAAGCATAAAAACACGAATTAGCGCTAGGTACGGAGAACGGAGCCCTAATTTGGGTAATTTCTGATGTGATCCATTTATGGATCACACCGGACATAGAGCACAACTATATTTTTTTTGCTGACACCAGAAGAAACTAAAACTAAGCATGATATACTGCATCAAACCACGTAGAGTATAGGTCTCGAATATAATCCATTTTTTAACCGGTTAATGTGTGCAATATTTTACTTCTAAACCACGTTGGGAGAGAAAAAACGTCAAACTTGTGTGGTAACCTCTCTCAACTCTACTCTCTTTCTATGGTGTTACCTCACGGAAACCAGAAAGTTTCTCTCTTTCTCATTCATCAAATAATTTGTTGGGTCATCAACCCCTCCCTAACCCTCTCCCCCCTCCCTTCCATACTGCTCTCTCGCGGCCTCCCTCGACCCTAAACCTCCCTTGCTCTCTCCCTCTCTCTCCTCCCCTACCATTATTGTTCTATGGATTTTAACATTTTAGCCCATACAATCCACTAAACCACTAGTAAAATTCATATTACGTATCTCTACCTTTAACCATTTTTATATTCTCCTCGCCAAATTTGGTTTACAACGTTACACCTACTCTTGAAGATCTCAGGTCCTCTTACAAATGAGCTCTAAACTCTGAAGAGAGGGAAGAGGAAAATAGATAGGGGAGTGAGAGAGAGAGAGAGAAAGAGGAGAGGGGGAGGAAGAGAGAGAGAGAGTGAGAGGTAGGGAAAGAGTGAGAGAGAAGGAGAGAGAGAAAGCTTTTATTTTTGATTAATATAATGAAATAAAAGAACTGATTTGTGTTATCCTAGTGACCCTGTAAGCTGTGCAATACAAAGGACTGGTCTCTCCTTCCCTCATGTCCCGCAATGTTTCATCCCGGAGCTCTACACATAATAATTAGGGACTGGTCATTTTGTATGAATGTACGTTACCAATAAACAAGACCCCTTTTCAAATTGAATAACGCAATCAACGTGCATCATCTCCGAGCCCCACAGTATCAAACAAATCTGAATACATTGTGGCCGCTATTTATCACGTGGAACAGTTGGTGCAATTTGAAACATGTAATTAGGAAGATGCATGTGCTTTCCAAGGATTGTAAAGAGAAACTCTATAGTGAACACATTGCAAATGACCTTATTCTCAAAAGTCAGTTTTAAGATGACTTATGATGTTATGACAAAGCTTGAACTTATCTACTTACCTATAAATACAAATATGTAAATTAATAGCGAACGGGTAGAAAACGGGGGTGTCATCTTCAACAAGGTACAGCAAGTGTGTTTTGAAAATCAACTCGTTCTAATGAATGGGTAATGGAGGAGTTGCAAATGGGTAAAAATTATAAATAAATGGTCGAATTCTATGTAAAAAGTTGGGAAAAATCCAAATCTGAGGTCAAAACTACGAAAAAACAGCTGTAAAAGGTCGAAAGTTCAATTTTTATAATGAAAAAGTTCAAAGATTTGTGACGTCAGACTTAATGCAGTTGCTATTTTTGTCCGCTAGGTAGCGCCACTATGAAGTCGGTAAGTAGATTTGAACTTACTCGGTGCATTATTCTCTGTAATAAAGGCATTTTTTGATAGGGAAAACCATTGAGGAAAATTTCCTAGAATATTACTCGAGAATGTTGAGCACAAGCTAAAATTCTTATCATCCTCATGATTTGTGCAAAATCTACTTCGAGTGGAATAGTAATAATTAGCGAGTTATTACAGGACGTAATGAGTGTTTGCATCAAAGTTGAACGCACTGATAAAGTGCTAAATGATGTAGGTAATGAGTTATCTTGTTATTCGCGAACGTTAAATGATTTGTGTATTGGTTTGAGTTAAGTTAATGGGTGTAATATTTTGTTCCTATAATCGCCGCCGGTTTATATTTCCAGTGCCTGCAGATGGAGGAATCTGATGGGACAAATAAGGAAAGGAAAAGGATTTAAGTTATTGGCATAGTATCAATTGAATCATTCCAATATAAGTTCCCTCGATTTCCAGGTAAAACAAATGAACAATAGGATGGAGAAGTAATCTATATGAAGGCATAAGTTACAGCCTTAATCAAAAACATCGTAGAAAGCCAGTTTATCCACTTACTAATTAGATCAAATGCTCAACTCAATTAGAAAGAAAATTTGGCAGTAATGACGCCACAACACTACTATATATATCCCAATTTGTTTTTGTTTACTCGTGTTATCAGTTGACGTGGACTAACCGAGATAAACGTTATCTCCTGTCATACGCTTACCTTGCTATGTCCTTTTGTAAAACGCACTCAGGTGTAGGCCCCGGTTCCACTGGATAAAACTACCATTTCTCATCTTAGGATGTCGCATGAAAGTTTTTTTTTTTTTTTTTTTTGCAAAAAAAAAAAAAAATAATAACATAACCGAGATAAACGTTATCTCCTGTCATACGCTTACCTTGCTACGTCCTTTTGTAAAACGCACTCAGGTGTAGGCCCCGGTTCCACTGGATAAAACTACCATTTCTCATCTTACGATTTCGCATGAAAGTTTTTAAAAAAAAAATAAAAAAAAAATAATAAATAAATAAATAAACTCCTATGCGGCCTTTGCATTAATCGAAGTTGGGAATCCCTTAAACTATATGGCTCAGATTGACAGATAACGTGGGTCTATACTTCAAGACTAAAGCTATTAAGAATGAAAACTGTGAAAAGAGCTGCTTTTCACATCTCAGGATGATTAAAATTAATATTCACTTTTTGTCACATCTACTAAAGAATAAATATTGTATATTACACACCTACAGTTGGGAATCCCTTAAACTATATGGCCCAGATTGACAGATAACGTGGGTCTATACTTCAAGACTAAAGCTATGTATTAAGAATGAAAACTGTGAAAAGAACTGCTTTTCACATCTCAGGATGATTAAAATTAATATTCACTTTTTGTCACATCTACTAAAGAATAAATATTGTATATTACACACCTACATCTAAATATCCCAGACAGTTTCAATTTTCCACAAGCGCGAATGAAATTCGTTACAAAATATACCTTTACATTTAAATTGACTTTATCATAGGCAAGGAGAGGATGAAAAAAATGCCACCATTCTAGGAATTTTTTATTGAATTAAAATTCAATCAAAATTTCGTTTTTAATGTTATAAAACGAAATTGAAAGCGCTTTTTTTCCTTCTTCTCGAGTGTTACATAGAAAATAATAATGAAAGGAAATATGAACATTATTTTGTTAATTGAATTTCCCGCGGCCTATACCTTTACATTTAAATTGACTTTATCATAGGCGAGGAGAGGATGAAAAAAATGCCACCATTCTAGGAATTTTTTTATTGAATTAAAATTCAATCAAAATTTCGTTTTTAATGTTATAAAACGAAATTGAAAACGCTTTTTTTCCTTCTTCTCGAGTGTTACATAGAAAATAATAATGAAAGGAAATATGAACATTATTTTGTTAATTGAATTTCCCGCGGCCCGAGTCTCTAGGTACAATTATTCTTTCTTGAAATTAATGGAATTTGTTTGTATTTCCACTCAAAGATTTCAGAATCCCTGGAGAGAGCGAGAGAAATTGTAACGTTCAGAAAGCTGAGAATAAGTGGAGAGAGGTGTTGAGAAGTCAAGACAGACGAAAGAGGAGAAATCAAACACTTTGATTAACACAGAAAACACGAGGATTTCTTAGAAGATTTCCAGGAGCTTTTGGAAAAATGATTACAAATACATAAAAACATCGAACTGCATCACGACAAGTGTTTGTCTCTCGTTAGGGAACTTTGAATATGAGCAGCTTATGACTCGTTTCGTTCTTATTAGAACTCATCAGCAAGACATCATTGCTGTCAGGTGCGGGCTAACATTTCTATTTATTTAACAATAGCAGAGTAAGTAAACCGTTTACTATTCCATGTATTATTTTACATCAGCCGAACTTTCAAGTGTTTGTGTTTAAACCCCTGACATCCCTATCCTCCATCTCTACTTCCGTCGATCTGTCCGTTTTCCATGCGTATTTCGTGCAAGTGATAGTCATCTTGACTGAAACCTCACTGACCATCGATCGACCACATGAGATGATCCCCACCAGATAAGACATGATAACTGGCAGGTTCTTGTTAGAATAGATAGCAAGTTCCTGTCATTATACGCGGTAGCACCTGTACTTGGTGCTCCATGGAAATCCTGTAGTCATCTTGACTGAAACCTCACTGACCATCGATCGACCACATGAGATGATCCCCACCAGATAAGACACGATAACTGGCAGGTTCTTGTTAGAATAGATAGCAAGTTCCTGTCATTATACGCGGTAGCACCTGTACTTGGTGCTCCATGGAAATCCTTTTCCTTTACAATGCTACGCGTATTTAGAGAGAGAAACATTTTCAATAGATTTTATTCATGTAGATTCCAAGATATTAAAATAATTGAAGAGGCACCCGGAAATGAAAATCCTATAGCGCAAAACCAGAGCAAGCGGAGTGGAGGGAAATTGAACCTAAATAATTAATGGTAGCTATTACCCGCGTACAGCGTGGGTCCGATGATATTCCATACCAGAAGAAAATGGAGAATAGAAATAGTAGAGATTTTGCAATTCCTGATAACATCCAATGTAACTCGTTCAATTTTTGATCTCTACTTATGTACAGTAAAGTTATATCATTATTATTGCTATAGAATTCGAGGAGCACGATATATTTTATGAACTGTGGAGACCTACAGAACTGACAGCTGACAGCCTACAACTGACAAACTAATAGTCAATTGTCAATGATGTCAAGTGGACACCCTGTCACCCTGTATACTATCCCTGCATAGAACAATAAATATAATTTTGAATTTCAAATTAATCCGTACAATCTACATTACAGTGCTATTATAATCCCAATGGCATAACAACAGATCTAGCTTGAGCTTTCTGATCTCTTATCAGACTAGTTGCCGGGAAATGATATGTGCAACAAGTAATTCAGGATATTGCTTTACTGCAACACAGAAATGTACAATTTCCAGGACAGGTAAATTATTTGCATAAATCAGTAATGCACTCTGGAAGCCATATCCAGAACATGAATGCAATCTAAATTATTTCCACAACACAGTTGTCTACAAAATATACACAACTACCACGTCTTCACGTCTACAAAATACACACAACTACCACGTGAACAAGCCTATTTTCCTTTCGTAATGTTAATGCGCATTGGCATTAGGATTTTCCAGGAAAAAAATAGCGAAAATGTCTAGCAAAGAAACTTTATAAAATCTTTTGAAAATCATCCGAGACTGGATAGAAGCAAGACTTCGCAGAAACCTCCGTATAATTTCCAAGCACTCTCTCCACTGCATTTACCACTGGTCTAATTGCATTTGCAATGCTGTCAGCTCACAAGCTTCACACTTAAGTAGATAATAATTTCCAATTGGCACACCACAATAGCGAACTTGTCACCTGGATTTGACAATTTGTTAATGACAAAATCATAATGAGAGACTCGTACAGCTCCGTCTAACAGTAAACCTGACTGGCAGAAGAATAAAGAAGTACCTAAGTAGAGAACATAATACACAAGAGGACGTGGGTTTTATACCTCTCTACCTCTTCCTCGTCATTCTCGAGTGTTTAGTAAATAAGTAGAGGTACATTGAGTGTGCAAGAATACTAAGTAGGTACATTAACGAGCATGTATCATTATTCCATGCAAGAAATCTATCATACGGCTCGAATAAAGCTCAAGTCTTCAACCGAACAAGGCACATAGAACCAAATCGAGAAAACGATTGTCGAAATCTCTTCCCCTCATGGGGAGAAATGAGAAATCACAAATCATTACACGAGTAGTACGTACCTCATGTGGTACCCCAGTGGTGAAGAAGTATCACCGTTACCATACATCGATACCACGACCTGTGAGCTGTGAAGATGATAGTAGCCGCGGGCCATGCGAGGGTTTTGCATTGTACTCTTTCGAGAACTGACTACTGTATTACTTGTGGCTGACCTTGACTCGCAAGTGTTGATCTAATAGCTAATCCCCGATCCACTACGGAGAAGAGTGAACCAACCAGTTCCCTCGCGATCATACGAGCATGGTTTGAGTCCAAGCTATTGGTTCAATTGGTTCCAGAGAGTCCTCGCAGTCTGACGTCTCCTCAAGATGACCGATTCTGTTCCTGTTTCGGGTTAGAAATTTCAAAACAAGGAATTGGTCAAAGAATGAGATTAGTTTTCGTTTCTTACAAATGTGCAATGATTACTGATATCTTCAAGGCATATTATTATTACTGTTCAAATACATTAAAGGTATACCCAGGAGGCTTAAAGAACAACTCACATAGGTGGACGCAACTTTGAATATCCCTGATCGATATCGTTAATGTAAACATTGATATCCAATGACATACTATCATGTTAAACTTATTCACTGATTTCAGTAATGCACTCTGGAAGCCATATCCAGAACATCAATGCAATCTAAATTATTTCCACAACACAGTTGTCTACAAAATATACACAACTACCACGTCTACAAAATACACACAACTACCACGTGAACAAGCCTATTTTCCTTTCGTAATGTTAATGCGCATTGGCATTAGGATTTTCCAGGGGTGGGGATAATAAAATGGAAGAAGTTTGGTAGTGAGGGGTAAAAATTGACGATTAAAAAAAAAATTAACTGATGAAATTTTAAATTTTACCGCCAAAACTTCCTATATTCCTAATGTAAAACAAGATGGCGGATCGTAATGCGAGAAAAAAGCTACATTACAAAATTCGTGAAAGGAGAGGAGGGGAAGTTAATGAACATTAACATTTGAGAAAGAAAAATTCGAATTAAGATAATGCGCATTAACATTATGAAAGGAAAATACGCTATTTATTATCTAAATACTCTCAGAGGTATTCATAAGAGTTCTCTCGGTGAACAGTTCAACAAAAAGTCCATATACTGCATTTTTTTTATAATTGAACTGGCTATTGGTGTCACAAGTACACTTCTATGCACGGGCTTCAATAGTGCCACCCAAAGTCCCGTTACCTTCATGCAAGTGTCGTCTCCTACTTTGGGTATTGTATATTTATCCTGGGACTTCCGGACGGAAAGGCCTGGATCTGTAGTACATGGAAATAATAAATTGCAGTCATCGCATCTCTCATCGTAAGCGAATAGCGACAGCAACGACATCGCATTCATCGTAAAGCATACTCCGTACTCGTATAGTCTGTCTTGTCAATGTTATTGTTATGAGATATATCGAGCTAGCGAGGAGCGAGGATATAGAAGACAAGTGTAAACAGAAATAATGTATTTTTAAAAGTGCATTACTATGATTAAAAAGAATAAAGAACAAAGAGAGTAAATAACAAACAAGTCGTGTGATGCTAAGTCATAGTATTTGTTCACTTCAGCTCCATGTGCTCTCAATCCAGACTCCAGGATTCTCAGGAGCTCTTCTTGTACCTCACATGGCTTCTTCTGACATTTTGTAATGGGGGAATCAGTTATGTGAAGATAGAACACACGAGTATAGGGTGAATGAACTTTCAGCAAAAGTGTCAAACTTTGACAGATTGTGTTTCCGCGAAATAGACAAGGAGACAGCATTTGAATTACGTCGTGCCCTCTGTTCTGTCAAGAGACGTCACGTGTATTTGGCTCGGATTTACCTCACTAGGGTTTTCAAATAGTTAAAACTTTACGAGATAGAATGTTCACAAACAAAAGACAAAAGAAGGAACGCCCTTGCTTTCAAACATCTTGAGTGTTTGCGACATAATTAATTCCTTGGTTCAACAATCTCATAATATTATTGTTACCAGTACAGCAGGTGCTAGATTTTGCTGATCGATTTCTACTTGTCACACCCAAGACATTCTTCTTGACAGTGTCCGACCTGATCCTGAGAGTACAAAATTACAAATAATTCTTCTCTGTCTGATTTGTGTTATCCTAGTGACCCTGTAAGCTGTGCAATACAAAGGACTGGTGTCTCCTTCCTTCATGTCCCGCAATGTTTCATCCCGGAGCTCTACACATAATAATTAGGGACTGGTCAATTTGTATGAATGTACGTTACCACTAAACAAGACCCCTTTTCAAATTGAATAACGCAATCAACGTGCATCATCTCCGAGCCCCACAGTATCAAACAAATCTGAATACATTGTGGCCGCTATTTATCACGTGGAACAGTTGGTGCAATTTGAAACATGTAATTAGGAAGGTTGTTTTAAAGATGCATGTGCTTTCCAAGGATTGTAAAGAGAAACTCTATAGTGAACACATTGCAAATGACCTTATTCTCAAATGTCAGTTTTAAGATGACTTATGATGTTACGACAAAGCTTGAGCTTGAACTTATCTACTTACCTATAAATACAAATATGTAAATTAATAGCGAACGGGTAGAAAACGGAGGTTACCACTAAACAACGGAGGTTACCACTCAACAAGGTACAGCAAGTGTCTTTTGAAAATCAACGCGTTCTAATGAATGGGTAATTAATAAATAACTGGATGGTCTGTCAAGAACAGCTTTATAGCATGGGCAATTTGAGTATGAGTATATTTCACTTCATTATTTTAATCCACAAAAAAAAAAGGCCAAAGCTAGGGTAACATAAAGAGCGTATGAAGTCAACATGAGTCTGTGGCCATTAGTTTTGTTTCCAGTTCAGATCGGGGCATGTCAGAATACGTTGTGCCTTGGGCATGTGCACAACTTCTCCCGGGGTCATCCCGAGTCAGATTCTGCACAAACATGAATTCGCACTCCGCATGGACAAAGTGCAATTCATCGTGTTTGACTATGTACAGATGCATGGAAAGCTGAGCCCAGCATTTTAATACACCCAAGTCTCACCAGGCTGTCTGCTAGATAATATGACGCGACCATCTGTTATTCCTTGTGCCTTAGTTTACTTTTTTATGGCATTTTGTTCAGTTTTATTATATAGCCTTTATCTGTCTGCTACACAGAGCTGGGTGCTGATATTTTGTTTTTAAATTGAAAGGCTGCATGATTTTTATCACCTCTCCATGTGAAGTACTTGTCATGTCACAGGATATATGATAACCATGCGAGCAGATGACTTGGAGTTGATATCTATCCGCAGGGCAGGTTAATAAACAGCTGAACCCACGTGGTGGTTGCTGTCAACATTTAATTACGTCATGATTATGCATTTTATTTATTCCTGAGGGCCTCATGTTTACAGTTCACCAGTGGACGAGTCAAATGACGCTACGCGACGCTCAGTTCAAGATCTTATTTTGTTAAGAAGACAACTACACTCATACCCCGTATTGCAGGATATGATAACCATGCGAGCAGATGACTTGGAGTCGATATCTATCCGCAGGGCAGGTTAATAAACAGGTGAACACCCTCGTGGTGGTTACTGTCAACATATAATTACCTCATGATTATGCATTATATTTATTCCTGAGGACCTCATGTTTACAGTTTACCAGTGGACGAGTCAAATGACGCTACGCGACGCTCAGTTCAAGATCTTATTTTGTTAAGAAGACAACTACACTCATACCCCGTATTGTACAGCTAATTCAACTCGTGTAATTCAACTCAGACTCAGAGTACGGAGTAAACTTGAATAACTTTATAAAAAGTGACTTTTATCAATTTTAATAAAAAGAAAGGAGCTGGACTTGGAGCGATAAAATGAAGAACGAGAAGAAAATGTAAAGGAAAAACGTTATAAACGTAGACTCAGAGTACGGAGTAAACTTGAATATCTTTATAAAAATGACTTTCATCAATTTTAATAAAAAGAAAGGAGCTGGACTTGGAGCGATAAAATGAAGAACGAGAAGAAAATGTAAAGGAAAAACGTTATAAACGTTGGAAAAACGTAAGCAAAGTAATTTTGTGTGTAGATGAAAGTGTGAAATACAAGAGACAGGGGAAGAGAAATTGGAAACAAAGAGAGAGAACATATCAAATAACGTTCCTCTCTTTTGAACATGGGAAGGTACGTGTTATTTTTCGTAGGAGAAACAATAAATTGTTTTATTTCGCCTTAAAAGCTTACTAGAAACTATACCTGGGCGAGGGGAACTGCCAAGGTAAAGCTTGGAGGAAAATTAGACACTAGTCGTTGTGAGCGTGCTGCAACTACATTTCCTGGGGTAGAGCTTTTGACTACTCCCCATGAGAAGAATTCACCCATCAGTCCCACCACAAATGAATTTGCTAATTCATTCACGAGTTCGAATCCAAATTCCAAAACCTTTACAGTAGACAAGAACGCACCGTGGTGCAAAAAGGCGCACTATGATTAAATAAGTTAGCTCTTTGTTAGCATTCTAAAATTAAGTCGGCTTGTTGGCATTGACATCGAGCTAGAAATAGAATACCATTAACTACCTAATTGAACTCTCTATTGAACTCAAATTCGTCAGAGTGGTGCAAAAAGGCGCACTATGATTAAATAAGTTAGCTCTTTGTTAGCATTCTAAAATGAAGTCGGCTTGTTGGCATTGACATCGAGCTAGAAATAGAATACCATTAACTACCTAATTGAACTCTCTATTGAACTCAAATTCGTCAGAAACATTAACAAGCAAAATTTCGATCACTCTTACACGAAATGCTGAGGACCAAACAAATCTTCCAAGAGGTCACTTTTTCGCTGCACATGTTCGTGATAATTAGTTCCTTGAGGAGTGTCATTGGAGATGAAGCGAGTTGCATGCTGCACGCGTTATGCCCGCGGCAACTCTTTTGATTTATTAAGACGCTCATTAATTGTTTTGTCGCGGCGTTGTCACGACAAACCCTTTCATGTAAAAAATATTCGCCCCCCTCTAATTCTCGTAAAAAAAGTGCATAAAAGAAGAAAGCTACTTTCTTCCGTTTTCTGCGGTGGTCTCGTGTAAGTGGAGTGGAGCACATTGCAGAAGCTCTGCGATTTCTGCTGATAGTTGGAAAAATTTTGGAATCTAAAATTTTGAATTGGTAGCAAATAATTAATGGATGCTCTGTTATTGCACTAGCAGCTTGGTCCTTCAAGGTTCACAGTTCTGGTAGATTTGGACTGGACAAGAGTTGGGCCTCGTCTCGAATCGCACCGCATTCGCATTACCTTCGAAGTTTACTCGTTTGTTGTGTGTTACAGTTTTCTTCCTTCTTCCAGGGTATGAACTCGAACCTGAAGTAAGTAGTGAGCTCTGTACGCTCTGTGTAGGTGTACATTCACTTTCTGGTCGATATTTTGTTCTCACACGTTCCCCTGGGTGCCATTCAAGTAATATTGCTTCGTGTCAACCGATTTTTTTTTCTTAGCGTTATTCTGGCGAAATTATACAGGATATTCATAGCTGTAAACCGATTCAACCGTCAAGCAATTGATATAAAATCGACTTGGGAAAGTTTTGCACTTCGCTAATGAGATCGAATCTTTTTTCTTTATTATGCTCGTTTTCCCCACTTGCTTCTCGACGAAACCTTTGTTGTTTGAGTTGTGGTATCATTTAAACGTTAGGAGAGAGAATCCGTGATAATAATGTGGAACATAAGAAGATATTGGTTATCATTATCAGAATCATTTGCAGTACGTTCTGCTAAAACTGGACAAGAGTTGGGCCTCGTCTCGAATTGCTCCGCATTCGCAGCTGTGTTCGTTGTTCGTTCAAGTCAATTTTGGGATATTTATTAGGAGTCATAATTATTACCTTCGAAGTTTACTCGTTTGTTGTGTGTTACAGTTTTCTTCCTTCTTCCAGGGTATGAACTCGAACCTGAAGTAAGTAGTGAGGAGATCGAATACCATAGTCATTATCCTAATGTTTCCTTTGAGAGGGCAATGCCCCGAAAAATCACCCGAATTTCAAATTGAGATTTGAAAATCATTCGGACTTTTTTGTCATGACTGTTTTTGGGGTAACACGATAGAAAGAACCATAATCGTGATAAAATGTATGAATTTTTCAAGCTTAAAATTAAATTTGCAGAAAAAAATAAAACAACAGAACATTTCGTACTAACGTTCTGCTATTTTGATGACATCCAGTTGGATAATGATTCTCTCTCCTCCATGTCGTTAGTGGAATACTTCTCGACAGGGTTTATCGATTTTATACCCACAAAGTGAGTATTCCGTTCAAGTTAAACTCTTGGGTTAAGCAATCAGTTAATCCTAAAGTTAAACTGAAATGGAGTTTAAACTCACTTTGTGAACCAGGCCATCAATCGAACGAGCGCAACAAGTTAACTCCCAGGTAATATTCCGGAACCGACACTAGGCCACTTTTTGAAAGATATAGCTATAGGTTTTGGCGAGAAAAGAGTTTGGAGGTGCTTGAGAAAATTCCAAGCCCTATTTTGAAGATTGTGACTTCTTTTTATTTGGGAGAACGTGCTACTGCTACGTGACCAAACTATAAGCCTTGTCCTACTCGAGCCTAATACAATATCTTTATCCCTTTTGTTCCCCTCTTCCCTCCTGTTTTTCTTACCTTATTTTTCTTCCCCCTTCGTCTCCTCCCAACACTTACAGGTTCCAGCCTGCCCACAGTTCAATATTTTTTTTTTTCTTCAATTTTTTGTTTATTGTAAAAATTCAAGTGCGGTTCTTCTTTGATTGTTGAGGACGGTCACTTTGAATAGTTTGGGTTTGCTTTTAGCTTTCAACTTTCTTCAATTGAAGCAACTAATGTTTCTCTTTTTTTATGTTCACAGGTAAGAGAGAATCCCCCCTAATGAAAAGGATAAGTTCAAGGTAGGTGACAGCCTGACAGCCAAAACTTGCTTTTAGAATCCGCTACCCATTTACAAATACACGTGTAAATAAAACATTTCATGTTCCACATTATATTCAACTCTATCATTTCTCTAATAATTTTTTAATAGACTTTGATTAGGACAGCACAAACAAAAATCAAACGAGAAATTTCTTTTCATTTAGCATGCTATTTGAACATCGTTTTCTAATTATTATTTTTCTAAAATGTGAAAATTTGTTGAAAAAATCATTTCTCCAAACGCAAAACGCTAGAACAAATTAGAGCACCATCAGTTAAAAATAGATTCCGTTTAAAAAAGAACTGTTTGAATAAACAAATCATTTGAGAGAAGGGTTCAAGCGCAGTTTTCCCTAATCATTTTCCACTTTGCAACCCCAAACAATAGGGTATTCGTCACATTGATGAGAATTGAAAAGGACTGTCCTGAAGATGAAAAGGAATGGTTTGTTAAGTTAAAGCAATGTACCTAGGGTATGTACATAATATAACGTTTAGTATTCACCTACGTCAAAAAGAAAGGAAAAAATAATTAAAATTGTTGTACAAGATGTAGGAGAGAAGGGTTCAAGCGCAGTTTTCCCTAATCATTTTCCACTTTGCAACCCCAAACAATAGGGTATTCGTCACATTGATGAGAATTGAAAAGGACTGTCCTGATGAAGATGAGACTCTTGTTTGTGCCGAGACGTCAGGATAATATTTTATGACAGGTCATGCAATAGTGCTGCCAGACATGCATGAAACTAATCAATTGCATGAGGACGTAATGCAACTGAGGTTTTTATTTTTTCCTTGATAGGAGAGGTCACCGTTTCATAGAAGTTTGTTGACATTTTGAAAAGAATAAAAGAGTCGAATAAAATTGAACTGACCAAGGATTTCCACAAGACATGAACGGGTGAACTATCGGGCATTGTGAGGTTTATATGAAAAGACGATATGTGAAACACGAGTTAATACAACAGCTGTGCTTAGACAGTGCACTTAGCCAGTCATCATCCTTCTGACCTGATGAAAAGACGATATGTGAAACACGAGTTAATACAACAGCTGTGCTTAGACAGTGCACTTAGCCAGTCATCATCCTTCTGACCTGAAACTTATTCCATTGTCCTTCTACTTCATTAGACTAAAGTTTACATCGATCCCTTCAATTAATAAACGGATGTAAATGCTTCCTTTACCACTCCTCTATCCTCCTGGCAAAATGGTAATCAATGAGACCCTTCTGACGTTCAAAGTAACTGATTACATCAAAAAACCTATTTGACTTTTAATTGTCTCGAATGCAAAATGGATTAACGCCTGGTAATTGAATGTTGAATTTGTCCTCGAGCTCTTTGTCAATGTCCAGATGATTACACTTCTGAGATGAAGGAAAAAAGTCGGGGGGGGATGGGGGAATCAGTTATGTGAAGATAGAACACACGAGTATAGGGTGAATGAACTTTCAGCAAAAGTGTCAAACTTTGACAGATTGTGTTTCCGCGAAATAGACAAGGAGACAGCATTTGAATTACGTCGTGCCCTCTGTTCTGTCAAGAGACGTCACGTGTATTTGGCTCGGATTTACCTCACTAGGGTTTTCAAATAGTTAAAACTTTACGAGATAGAATGTTCACAAACAAAAGACAAAAGAAGGAACGCCCTTGCTTTCAAACATCTTGAGTGTTTGCGACATAATTAATTCCTTGGTTCAACAATCTCATAATATTATTGTTACCAGTACAGCAGGTGCTAGATTTTGCTGATCGATTTCTATTTGTCACACCCAAGACATTCTTCTTGACAGTGTCCGACCTGATCCTGAGAGTACAAAATTACAAATAATTCTTCTCTGTCTGTGCCCTAAATCACCAAAGTATGGAAAAGTATCTTACAAGTGTAATAGCCAATGGAAAAGCAGAATTTTGAATTTGGACGAATCGATGGGGGAATCAGTTATGTGAAGATAGAACACACGAGTATAGGGTGAATGAACTTTCAGCAAAAGTGTCAA
>NW_007378792.1:0-32500 GCF_000475195.1 Diaphorina citri
GACTTTTGAGACAAGAAAAACTGTTTTTACATGTATTTTTCCTATGGCGCACATTAAAAGTGGACACACTGTATAAGGAGCGTTCTCGGAACGGCCGGCTATCGTCTATCCTGTCATCCTCTTCTATCAACTTCTTAAAAAAAGTTTACAGTGTTTCAGGCTTGTAGCTCTATTGTACTGACTTGAAATTTAGTTTCAGGTAGCTTGATTTTCAGGAAACCCAACTTGAATTTCAAGTACTAATGGAGAGAAGCATTGAAACACTTGACCCCACATTCCAAGGGGTGCTGTCTGGTATCTGGTTCCTCTTAAGATTACAGACTCCTTGACTCGATCGGGGGTAGAATGAAACTTGACTTGAATAACGAACAGCAGAAAACTATGCTCATAGGTACCCAGGATATGGTGCTTGTTTAAATTTAAAGAGATGGGTAGAGATCTGGAAGAGAGACCAACTTGAACTGAGAGAGAAACAATCAGTACCAGTTTATTGATCAGCTGCCCAAAGTTTGGGTTGCCAGATGACTCAGGACTTAAAGCTGTAATATGTATAAAGGAAAATACTCCAAAAGAGAAATGGGAGAACCAAGAAAAACTAGTATGGCGCGCTATACTGTAGTAATAGAAAGTAAAAAAATTGCACCACCACTTTCGTGTTCCTGGTAAAAAGACCTTTAATTTGATATATAGGTCGACCAGGTTTGGATAAGTCCTTCTACGGGGACAGACAGACAGACGACACCGGAGTGAATACAATAGCCCGTCCCTTATACCTTAAATACCTTTTTTATTACTATCGTAATATTAAAGGAAGGACGGGCTAAAAATGGTCAAGAAAAGTAGAGATACATAGTTAGAAAACATTATCTCTTGAAATGCATCTTCATTATTAAACTCAAGATAACCCCTTTTGTGCTATTAAAAATCGTCCAATTGAGATGGAATTTTTGATCCATCCAATTGTGTTTAGGAGGGACATTAAATGGAAAATGGGATATGATTATGTCTAGACGCAAAAAATATTTAGAACATACATGGTGACGACCGGACGAAAAATATGAAGATACCACCAGACAGATCACCACACACAGATAACAAAAACTCAAATCAAAAGATGAACTGAAATCCAAACAGGACACACGAGAATTCCCAATAACAACCATAAAATGATAATGAAAAGGAGAATTAAAAAAGCAACAAAAATAAAAAGGATAAACAATAAACATATCCATCTTCTAAAAACATAACTGAAATCCAAGAAAGAATATCCAACAACCAACATATAATAAATTGATAATGAAAAGAAGAAGAATTAAGAAAGGCAACAAAAATAAAGAATAAAAATCACAACATGAAATTCCTTTACCCACATCTGCACAAAGGGGAACTAATACGAACTGACAGAATGACACATATCCAAGATTAGAAAAAGATGAGCGAAATGAAGATAAGAATGATGAAGAAGATGATAATGATGCTATTGATGATGAAACAAGGAAAAGACGAAGAAGTAGAATAATAACAAGGAGAAGAAAGCGAAGAAGTAGAAGAAAAAGTAGATGACGATGAAGAAAGAGAAGAAGAAAGAAGGATATAAGAAGACAACGAAGCAAAAGAAGGATTTTGCATTATTTTTTACTTTTGTTTTTGTTACTTGTTCTTTTTGTATTCTTGTTGATGTAATTTTGTATTACTGGGTTTTGTGACCCGTCAAATTAGAAGTAGAAGGAAAAGTAGATGATGATGAAGAAAGAGAAGAAGAAAGAAGGATATAAGAAGACAACGAAGCAAAAGAAGGATAAAAAAGAAAACCAGAACAAGACTTAAAAAGTAAAAGAACAAGAAGAAGAAAAAGACGACAAAGAAGAACAAGAAGAGAGGTCATAAAAATTATAAAGGCAACACAACAAAAAATATCCAATGACATCAACAAAGCCACAAGAAAACCAGAACAAGAGTTAAAAAGTAAAAGAACAAGAAGAAGACGACAAAGAAGAACAAGAAGAGAGGTCATAAAAATTATAAAGGCAACACAACAAAAAATATCCAATGACATCAACAAAGCCACAAAAACAGTCCAAGAAAGATTTGAAAAACTGCGGGAGATATTCCAACAAAAGAGATGCAAACAAGAAACAAAAAATGGACCAGTGGAATGTGAGATATTGTTAATTCTTTCCTTTTGTGGGTATGTTTTTTTTTTTTTTTTTTTTTTTTTTTTTTTTTTTTTTTTTTTTTTTTTTTTTTTTTTTTTTTTTTTTTGTGCTCTTTTTTTTTTTTTTTTTTTTTTTTTTTTTTTTTTTTTTTTTTTGACGTGCGATCCCTATCAACATAACATGACAGCGATTTTCAACCGGGGAGTACACGAGAGACCCTCCAGGGGTACGCGAAAAAAAAAAAAATTATGTAATGGCGGACAAAAGCAAATTTTGAATTTTGAGGGCTTATCAGTGCAGTGCATTGCAGTCCAAAAAAGTACTTAATTTTACTCAGAGTACTGAATTTCTTCAAAAGGTACTGAGTGTGTTTCCAGTACAAAAGTACTTAGTGGAGAAAACTCAGTAGTAATGGTACACATCAACCTAGGTATGTGTACCCGATACTCATTATGATGGCGGTGGGGTGAGATTAAATCAGGGTACCCGAGGGGTACGCGGGAGAACAGTTTGAGAACCGCTGTAATATGAAGTCGAAACGGTAAATCTGGTATTATATGAGTCATTTGGGACCCTATTGTCAAATTAAACCCCCTCCCCCAAACCGAAGACTTCTAGTCGGGAGAAAAAAGGTTGAGAACCGCTATAATATGAAGTCGAAGCGGTAACTCTGGTATTATAGGAGTCATTTGAGACCCTATTGTCAAATTAAAATCCCCTAAAAAAAAGGACAGTGTTCTGTGAAAAGTTAAAACACCCTAGAAGAAGAAGAAGACTTCTAGTCGGGTTGAAAAAAGGTTGAGAACCGCTGTAATATGAAGTCGAAACGGTAAATCTGGTATTATAGGAGTCATTTGAGAACCTATTGTCGTCAAATTAAAACCCCCTAAAAAGAAGGACAGTGTTCTGTGAAAAGTTAAAACACCCTACGAGGAGACCAGAAGAAAAAGGATAAAAAGGGCCTTGATTGAAAAAGATGAGCCGTTTTAAATTCCTTTAAAAGATCCTTTTTACCCCTCGTCAGCACTAATCCCATTGACATTTTTAGAATATTGTTTATTTTATACAGGGTGGTCAATTGTTTGGTCATATGACATAAGTTTATAGCTAGGCTTGCCAAATATTCGAAATGTCGATTCGGGACGCGACAAATTATGATTTATAGAGGTAAATTTTGCCTTGTTTGAATAGGTAAACGGTAAACCTAGAAAGTTAGTTAAGAAAACGCGTCCCGAATTTTTTCTGGGACAAAAACGGAAATTCGGGACAAAACGCCCCAAAATGAAAAACTGAACGGGACGCCAGGACACCCCTTGAATTTCGGGACTGTCCCGGCCCATTCGGGACGTTTGGCAAGCCTTCTATAGCCCATCTTTTATCTGTCTGTGAAATTTAGGGGATGTAATTTTTAAAAATTGAAGAAAAATCAAAGAAGATAAAAACTGAGAAAAAAAAAATAGAAAAAGAGAGGTCTTTGGCATGCTATTGACTCTATCGAGTTCGTATTAATCAATATTATAGGGTCTATAGGGGTCCTTCTGAGGAATGTCTTTGATATTGGGACACAATGATTATCAGGGCATCAGGAGGAGAGACAGAAAGGTCCTGACCATGTTATTTGATGCTCTGGATTTTTAAAAACTAAAGAAAAATCAAAGAAGATAAAAACTAAGAAAAAAAGAAAAAGAGAGGTCTTTGGAATGCTATTGACTCTATCGAGTTCGTATTAATCAATATTATAGGGACTATAGGGGTCCCTCTTAGGAATGTCTTTGATATTGGGACACAATGATTATCAGGCCATCAGGAGAGACAGAAAGGTCCTGACCATGTTATTTGATGCTCTGTTTGTACCGTAGATCTCTAATGAAATAATGGGTATGTATTACTAGAATCTCTAATGAATAAATAGGTATACAGGGTGTCCCAGTTGATGTACCAAACTGAAAATAGGTGATTTAGTCAAGTGAATTCTATGGGGACTTGCAAATGCTCTCATATTGAGCTACAGGAGGAGTTCTAAGTTGTGCCTAGAAAATTGGGAAAAAAAATCAAATAAAACTAAAATAATTATCGAGGAATAATTATTTAATTAAGAATCTTCATTAATTGAAATTAAAAAATCAGTTCTAAAAAATATAAAAATAAGTTTCCAACCTGTACACTGATGATACCCAGTGAGCGAAACATGTCTGTCTTCAAATAATACCAACCCAAGTGAAGATTATCAGTCATTATTTCATCTCAATTCATATCGAACCTCACAAAGTTACTGAGTCCTCCAACAAGATATAACCCCCTGTATGGTGCTAGGTCTCTAATGAATAATAAGAACATAATTTTAAGTAGGCCGAAATTTCTCCTTACTGTTACCACTAGGGATCTTCTGTAACAATCAAACAATAGACCTCACTTGATAGAGATAGACTGTTCTTGTACCCGGCAGAGACGGACGTTTTTTTCGACTTTGTAATTGAAATTCTCGTTCTAAGTGAATTTGTATTTCGAATACATATAATTATTTTTCCTCCTCCTCCTCCTCTTTTTAGCCTGCCGTCTACAGACCAACAAGAATCCATGAATGGTGTTGAAGTGAGAAAAATTAATAAATACGGAGCGAGAGAGAGAGAGAAAGCGAGAGAGAGAAGGAGAAGGGAGAGAGTAAAAATAATTAGAGCGAAATGTTAATTATAATAAATTATTTTTCGTCATCCCCTAATATGTTCCTAGTTGACTTTCTCTCTCCCTCCCTCCCTCCCTCTTCCTCCTCACTCTCTCTCCCTCCCTCCTCTCTCTTTCTCTCTCCCTCCTCTCTCTTTCTCTCTCCCTCTCTTTCTCTCTCTCTCTCTCCCTCTCTTTCTCTCTCTCTCTCCCTCTCTTTCTCTCTCTCTCTCCCTCTCTTTCTCTCTCTCTCTCCCTCTCTTTCTCTCTCCCTCTCTTTCTCTCTCCCTCACTCCCTATCTCTCTCTTTCTTCTCCTCTTTTTTCTTCTTTTTCTTTTCTCCCGTTCTTCTCCTCATCTCCTCTCTCCTCTTTCTCCTTCCTCCTCACTCTAATTCTCGATATTTCTCCACATCTCTCTCTCTCTCTCTCTCTCCCTCTCTTTCTTTCTCTCTCTCTCTCTCTCTCTCTCTCTCTCTCTCTCTCTCTCTCTCTCTCTCTCTCTCTTTCTCTCTCTTTGAGCCGCGGTATATGAGCCGGTAATCAGGCCGGTAATTTGTCAAGAGTCTACAATCTACAATTATTCTACATACATAGGTGCCTCTTTCAATTTAATAAATGAAAAATCGTTCAATTTGAATTTCCGTTGAAGAAGAAAAAGAAGGAATAAAAGAAAAATAAATTTTGTGACCAACAATAAGGTTTATAGGTAGTAGCCTAGTGCTGAGCTTAAGGTTTATAACCTATATAAGGTTTATAGCCTAGTGCTGAGTTTGGAGGGTAGTGCATCCTAGGTTTACGCCTGGGGGCGGATCTTATCATGAGCAAATAAGGAGCGTTCTCGGAACGGCCGGCTATCGTCTATCCTGTCATCCTCCGTTTACACCTGCCTCGGTGGTGTAGTGGTCAAGGCGCTCGCCTGGTAAACAGGAGGACGTGGGTTCAATCCCAGTCGAGGTATGGAATTTTATCCTCAATATAATTTGAGAATTTGACCACAATAATAGTATAGTAGCCTACTGCTGCAGTAAAGGGACTTTTCAGTCCTATGCGAGCAGTATAAATAAGCACTATTATTATTACTTATCAACTTCTTAAAAAAGTTTACAGTGTTTCAGGCTTGTAGCTCTATTATACTGACTTGAAATTTAGTTTCAGGTAGCTTGATTTTTAGGAAACCCAACGGCGCCATGCAAAAAAGTTTGAGAACCACTGCTTTAGGGCTATCTAGCCCCTACACCTAAGCCTCGGATTGAGCTTTTTGTGTAAGCTGTTTCCTAACCAAGCTCGAAGATCCGAGCGATCTTCAATAGCTTTTTCGTTAGGTTTTGTCCATGGACATCTTGCTGAGAGTTAGCTAACCAGTGTCTCCATATTGTTAGGGAGTTACATTCGAGGATGACATGAGTAGCCGTCTCTTCGCACTCCCCGCATAGCCTACAGACAATTTGGTCTTGGTGGAAGTCCATCAGGTTTGAAATTTCCGGAGGCTCAAGAATCATCGTCAATAAAGCGGATCAAAAGTTAAGGGGTTACCTATCTCTTCTAGGAGCTTTTTACGGCACTTGTTCAGAAGTCACGTCAATGGAAAATTGTTACAAAAAGGAGCTTTCACAATTTAAGCAGTGACCAGTGTTATTATTGGGTTAGGTTAAACACAAAAAGGAGCTTTCTGTTTCATTGTCGTGGCTTCTGAATAATTACCGTTTTTACTTTCCTCATCCTTTTACCTCTGTATAAGGAAACTCATGTATTTAGTCCTATCCTAAGGCAGTCCCAAGCCTAAGCCACAAGGCAAATTCTTTGAAAAACTCTGTTTATCAGATGTTTGAAAATCCATTAACACAAATTCATTATTCCTTAGCTACACCTTTTTGCTCTATTCTGTCTGGTAGCACGAGGCATATTGTATTATTCGATTCTATTCTATCGTACTCTATTGACTGTTCTATTCTCTGTTCCGTTTACTAGGTCTTTTCATTGTATGATTTTTCACATTATTCTTTCCTACACCTTTAGACCTGACCCAAAATAACAATGACTCTGGAAAAAAATGTGTAAAATTCCAAATTCTTGTACTGGTCAGTCACCCCTGTACAGTTAGGGTTGCGTTTTGTATGAAATTAATGTATATATAGGTAAGCAATCACATTTTGCTCAACAAACCGTGAAAACTGGATTAGAAAATGGGGTAGACAAAGGGTTTTGTTGACAAAATGGGAGTTTCTGTTGTGAGGGCGATGTTCTATAGATACAAGTTTTCTTTTCCTACAGCCAGCGGCGATAGCAAAGTTCCGAGAACGAACCTTATCTGTTTAGGATTCAAAGTAATCTTGGCTAGAGACCAACAACCCCTTTTGGTGCATCTACACCGCTACAACAACAATAACTCCTGTTTTAGACAGCACTGAGAAAAAAATTAGAGCGCCGGCAGCCCAATCGGGTGACGGGCTTCCGTCGGGACGATAATACCTTAGCAGTTAGAGTTCCCTCTATCAAATCTCTTGAGAAAAAATAGTCGAGCAAACAGATGATCTACAAGCAAATTCCTCGTACACTTTTTCCAGTAATTATAGTGTGAAACACCTCTATTTCCAATGGATTTGGTGAATGATGCATTCGCATCAATTAGATTCTCTACATTGCATCAGTAGAATCAGTTGGATGCTATGATATTATGTGGGAATCTGGGAACGTTACCTCATGTCAATGATGTTGATCTGGTGAAATCACCCATGTGTTGAATGCATGTGTGCCACACTATGGGTGACTCTTTACTCAAAGACAATCCCCTGCTAGAATTATACAGGGTGAATCAACCATTATTTTCATCCAAAGATTCTGGACTGATGAAAATGGTCCGGCTAAAAAGGACTGGGAACCACCACATCCCATGGTTTTCGCTAATCCGTTACAACAACAACAACAACAACAACAACAACAACAACAACAACAACAACAATGACAGCACCAACACATGAAATCCAATTTGGTACACAGAATTGAAGAAGTAACAGGAAACTTGCGTTCCATCCGTCCTTAAAACCATTATTTCGTTCTCACTCCCAGACTTCGGTCTCGAAGGTTTAAGCCTAGAGATTTACATATTTCTCGATTTGTCATTGATAAAACGGTGTTCAAAACCCGATTACCATGTTCTAACTTACATCCGTCCGAGATATATGTACATTCATAGATACTTCTAAGATTTCAATAAGAAGAATAAATAATTTCAGTCACAAGCTTGACCGTAACTTTGACATGGTGACGTTTGAATAATCGATTACATTATCAACTATTGTGTATGGACCGGGCGTTAAAAGCGGCTTGGAACTCGTATTTTAATATTTAACAATTATTCTTCGTATGCTTGATTTGATGTGTGTTGGATTCGAATGTTTGGTTCTGAAAGACGGTGTTACACAGGGTGGCGAACTCGCACCTTCCTGTCTGAAAGTCCAAGTTCCTTTCCTAGACTTTTAGTCCAAGGTCCAGTCCTGGACTTTTTAGTCTACGGTCCTTCGTGGACTTTTGGTCCTTGGTCCTTCCCAGACTCTTTAGTCCTTCGTTCTTTTAGTCCATTCGTAGTCACATTCATATTTTTGTCTCTTTTGAATTTCGCCCAAATTGGGTCTTTTCTAGACTTTTGGTCCAAGATCCAGTCCTGGACTTTTTAGTCTACGGTACTTCGTGGACTTTTGGTCCTTCGTCCTTCCCAGACTCTTTAGTCCTTCGTCCTTTTAGTCCATTCATAGTCACATTCATATTTTTGTCTCTTTTGAATTTCGCCCAAATTCTCCTAGCATGCAATTTTTCAAGGTAAATCCAAGCCATTAACGACTTGAAAAGTGCTACGTGCGAAATCGAGCGTAGACACCGGAAAAGAAAGGACAATTTGTGATAAGAATTCACATGTTCAACATGAAATTTCCGTGTACTACAAAGGAATAGCTGGGAAATGACAAAATGTTATCAAAATATTCGATCGAAATTGGTGTGAAAATTTGGCGAAGTCTAGGTCTCTAATGAATAATAAGAACAGATAATTTTAAGTAGACCGAAATTTCTCCTTACCAGTAGGGATCTTCTGTAACAATCAAACAATAGACCTCACTTGATGGAGATAGACTGTTCTTGTACCCGGCAGAGACGGACGTTTTTTCGACTTTGTAATTGAAATTCGTGTACACTAGTGTACTTGGATTTACGTCTACAGACCGAACTGTAGGTACCTACTAGTCATTTTCCAGAACAAGCATCAACACCCTCATAAATGCTGTTGAAGTTTGAAAAATTAATATACACGAAAGAGAGAGAGAGGGGGGGGAGGGAAGGGGAGAGAGAATGATTTAGAGAGAGAAGGGAGAGAGTAAAAATAATTAGAGCGAAATGTTAATTATAATAAATTATTTTTCGTCATCCCCTAATATGTTCCTAGTTGACTTTCTCTCTCTCCCTCCCTCACTCCCTCTCCCTCTTTAAAGGCACCTCTCTCTCCCTCTTCCTTCTCACTCCCTATCTCCCATACTTCTCTTTCTTATCCCCTTCTTTTTCTCCTCCTTCCTCCTCACTCTAATTCTCGTTGATTTAACTACGACATAGGAAGAGGAGAGAGGGAGGGGTACTTCTCTCCCTCTATCTCTCTCTCTCTATCCACCCATTTTTATGGGGGGGATTCAGCGGATTCAGTCGCTCTCTGAGTCCACCCACATATTTATGGAAAAGGATGCAAATCCTTACCCCCTTTTCCTCTCCCATCCATATTTCTGGGGGGGGGTTCAGTCTCTCTCTCTCCTCTCCTCCTTTAGGTGGGGGAGGTATTCAGTCTCTCTCTCTCTTTCTCTCTCTCTCTCTCTCCCTCTGCCTCTCCCTCTCCCACCCACATATTTATTTAGAGTTTTAGAGGGATACAAATCCCTCCTCCCCCCCCCTCTCTTCCTCTCCCATCCATATCCATATTTATGGTATAGGAAGGCCGGATTCCCGCCCGGGGCGAACTTTATCCTAAACAGATAAGGTTCGTTCTCGGAACGGCTGGCTTTCTTCTATCCTGTCCTCCTTCTCTCTTCGCTTTCGGGACGATAATACCTTAGCAGTTAGAGTTCCCTCTATCAAATCTCTTGAGAAAAAATAGTCGAGCAAACAGATGATCTACAAGCAAATTCCTCGTACACTTTTTCCAGTAATTATAGTGTGAAACACCTCTATTTCCAATGGATTTGGTGAATGATGCATTCGCATCAATTAGATTCTCTACATTGCATCAGTAGAATCAGTTGGATGCTATGATATTATGTGGGAATCTGGGAACGTTACCTCATGTCAATGATGTTGATCTGGTGAAATCACCCATGTGTTGAATGCATGTGTGCCACACTATGGGTGACTCTTTACTCAAAGACAATCCCCTGCTAGAATTATACAGGGTGAATCAACCATTATTTTCATCCAAAGATTCTGGACTGATGAAAATGGTCCGGCTAAAAAGGACTGGGAACCACCACATCCCATGGTTTTCGCTAATCCGTTACAACAACAACAACAACAACAACAACAACAACAACAACAACAACAACAATGACAGCACCAACACATGAAATCCAATTTGGTACACAGAATTGAAGAAGTAACAGGAAACTTGCGTTCCATCCGTCCTTAAAACCATTATTTCGTTCTCACTCCCAGACTTCGGTCTCGAAGGTTTAAGCCTAGAGATTTACATATTTCTCGATTTGTCATTGATAAAACGGTGTTCAAAACCCGATTACCATGTTCTAACTTACATCCGTCCGAGATATATGTACATTCATAGATACTTCTAAGATTTCAATAAGAAGAATAAATAATTTCAGTCACAAGCTTGACCGTAACTTTGACATGGTGACGTTTGAATAATCGATTACATTATCAACTATTGTGTATGGACCGGGCGTTAAAAGCGGCTTGGAACTCGTATTTTGTGGCAAGGACGTTGGAAGGATTTTGGCTTCCAGGTCTCCTGGGCTGGAATGACAATAGACGCAGCAGTCATCATAGAATATATCAATGTATAACTATAGGAGTTATGAACTTATCATTTGGTGCTGGGATTAACGTTGTATAGAACCAGGAATTAGAACGAATAATATAATATCATAGAATTGTTATAAATTCCCTATATACTCGTATGTACTTATCTACTTATATTAGGTAAAATTGTGTAATAGTGATAGTGAGAATATTATTAGGAATTTTAATTGCCAGCCTAGTTAGCTTGTAAGGCCGGATTCCCACCCGGGGCGAACTTTATCCTAAACAGATAAGGTTCGTTCACGGAACGGCTGGCTTTCTCCCTGTACTCCTTCTCTCTTCGCTTTCGGGACGATAAAGACAGTTACAGTTCCCTCTATAAAACTTCTTCAAAAAGAACAAAAATAGAATATAGGAAAAGGAAAGTAAAAAAATGTTAAAACAAACAGATGATCTACAGGGAAATTCCTCGACTTAAAACATAAAATTCACTTCAATCCGTACATTTTTCCAACAATTATAGTGTGAAAACCTCTATTTCCAATAGATTTGGTGAATGATGCATTCGCATCAATTAAATTCTTCACGTTGCATCAGTTGGATGCTATGATATGTGGGAAGCTGGGAACGTTACCTCATGTCACTGATGATCTGGTGAAATCACCCATGTGTTATATGCATGTGTTCTACTATGGGTGACTC
This sequence comes from Diaphorina citri, assembly GCF_000475195.1. Classification (NCBI taxonomy): domain Eukaryota; kingdom Metazoa; phylum Arthropoda; class Insecta; order Hemiptera; family Psyllidae; genus Diaphorina; species Diaphorina citri. The sequence goes on from NW_007378792.1 coordinate 11,528, forward strand.
AATGACTCATTAGTTCATTACTCAAAGACAACCCTATATTGAAAATATACTGGGTGAATCAACCATTTTCATCTGAACTGTTGAAAATCGTCTGGCTAAAAGGACTGGAGACCATCGCATATCGCATCCCATGGTTTCCGCTAACCCGTTACAACAACAACAACAACAACACCGACAACGACGTTAACACCAACACCAAAAAGAATACTTCCAACACCTGAAATCCATTTTTGGTCGACAGAATTGGTGATCAGAAATCTGAATCCCATCCGTCCTTAAAAACCATGATTTCGGTCTCACCCTGGTCTTCGGTCTCTAGGGCCTAGAGATTTACATATTTCTCGATTTGTCATTGATAAAACGGTCTTTGAAACCCGATTTACCATGTTCTAACTTTATTTCCGTCCTAGAAACGAAGATTTTGGACTCACCCTACAGAATTACATGTTTTTCGATTTGTCATTGATAAAACGCTCTTTAAAACCCGAATTAACATGTTCTAACTTACATCCGTCCGAGATATACATTCATAGATACTTCTAAGATTCTATTAAGAAGAATTTCAGTCACAAGCTCGATCGTAATTTTGACATGGTGACGTTTGAATAATCGATTACATTATCAACTATTGTGTATGGACCGGGCGTTAAAAGCGGCTTGGAACTCGTATTTTAATATTTAACAATTATTCTTCGTATGCTTGATTTGATGTGTGTTGGATTCGAATGTTTGGTTCTGAAAGACGGTGTTACACAGGGTGGCGAACTCGCACCTTCCTGTCTGAAAGTCCAAGTTCCTTTCCTAGACTTTTAGTCCAAGGTCCAGTCCTGGACTTTTTAGTCTACGGTCCTTCGTGGACTTTTGGTCCTTGGTCCTTCCCAGACTCTTTAGTCCTTCGTTCTTTTAGTCCATTCGTAGTCACATTCATATTTTTGTCTCTTTTGAATTTCGCCCAAATTCTCCTAGCATGCAATTTTTCAAGGTAAATCCAAGCCATTAACGACTTGAAAAGTGCTACGTGCGAAATCGAGCGTAGACACCGGAAAAGAAAGGACAATTTGTGATAAGAATTCACATGTTCAACATGAAATTTCCGTGTACTACAAAGGAATAGCTGGGAAATGACAAAATGTTATCAAAATATTCGATCGAAATTGGTGTGAAAATTTGGCGAAGCTGACTAACAAAACACTATTGTATAGGTATACCTACACTTTACAGTATACATAGTAAACAATTGAGTGTAAAGGAATGACTAGACAATTTTATCGTCAAAAGTACCTGATACCCCTGATGGTTGTCAAGTCAAATTCTAGTGTAAAAAGTCAGGCCTCGGTTCGGACGCGAACACGCGCCCTCCCGCTTATCAAACCAAGTCTAGCTAAGGCCAGCCACTCACTATCAGGTAGACCTGACAGGTACAGCGTACAAATTTAATGATCAGCTCCGCCCGTCAGGTCTACGTGATAATGTGTGTACTCATCAGGTAACAGGTACACCTGACTGGCGAACCTAATCAGGTGTACCTGACAGTGTGTGTGCTCTTCAGGTCTCAAGTAGACCTGACAGGTGGACCTGATCTGGTCTATGAGTGGCTGGCCCAAGTCTAGCTGATGAGTTCTCACCAGAACAAAACGCGTCCAAGGCTGCTCGAAGAAGAATTTTTGGTTCTGACCTTTCATGAGATTTTGGGATTAGGCGATCTATTTCGGGCCGTGTGTCACCGGTGTTCACTATGTAAATGAATGAGAGTGAGAAATGCATGGGATACCCAAACCGTGTGAAATAGGATAAGGAAAGTAAAAAGGAGAAGCAACAGAAATAGACTAGAAGAGGATGAAAAAGAAGAAGAAGACATCAAACGAAACAATATTTAGCATGAAAGAAAAATCTGGTGTGAACATCACACGACTTTCCTTATCCTATTGAATGATGCTTATTTGAGTGTTCTTTTAGGTACCCTAACTTTTACAGTGTGAAGGCTGTATGGAACCACCGTGTGTTGTAATTGTAACTTTGGAGAAATTGAATTAGACCAACGCGCGAAGCAGGGCGGTTTACAGGGTGTTATATTTGTGTCCCCGGTCTCCTCAAAATGCCCCTGGACCTGCAGTCCCCCCCCACGCCCCCTTAAAATGGGAATTTAAAAAAATCCCTCAAAATGGGGAAATTACTTGTTCGTTCAAAAAACTGTTAGCCAGCCTAGTTAGCTAGCTTGGAGGGCAGTGTGTATACTTTGTAAGAACTAGGTCGCGGACAATAAGATCATGGCATTAAATTTATAGTTCACCTCTTTAAGTCTCTTTAAAAGAAGGTGGGGGCCCAAGGTCCAACCAGGCTGCACGGCCCTGGACCGACAAGCTCTATTTATAACTACGAGAAAAACGAGAACTTATATAAGACGTTTTATCTATCGTTGCACTCTCCTTATGGCCTATACCTTATCCATTTGAATATGGCAGCAAGGAGTCATCGACCCAAAATGAAAGAACCAATCAGAATGCGAGAACTCCTTGCATTGATTCATAACAGAAGGGACCGAGGTTCGAATCCAAGCTACGACAGATAATTCAAAGTCCAAAACAGGACTCATCTTAATTTAAGATGAGTCCTGTTTTGAGAATTAAGATGAGACTCATCTTAATTGTCAGGACTCATCTCAGTATAACTCATCTTAATTTTTTACATAGGTAACTAAACATTTTTTCTGTAGGTATATTTTTTACTCATTTTTATTGTTATCTATGTATATGTATGTATATGTACCATAAATAAAGAGTATTATGTTGAAAAAAAAAAAAAGGACGTGTGAATAAGATCATCTTCTGAATAAGCTCAAGTAGGGAATTCCAGCACCATTTTCCATATTCAAGCTGTTCAATCATCTCGAAATTGTTATGTACAAGAATTATCATTTTACTCTCTGCCCATTATTTGAATTCCTAATTCCTAGAATCCACACAAAATGGTAACCCGGGTTCCCCAGAATCATTCGAAATGTGAAGAAATCAGGAACACTATTTAGATAAAAGGAACAAAAAAAATCTGGTGTGAACATCACACGATTTTCCTCTGAATCATTCGAAATGTGAAGAAATCAGGAACACTATTTAGATAAAAGGAACAAAAAAAATCTGGTGTGAACATCACACGATTTTCCTCATTCTATTGAATGATGCTTATTTTGGGTGTTCTTGTTCTTATAGCCAAACTTTTACAATATCTAACCGTTTAGTCGGTATAGCTGAAAACCGCCAAAAAAAAAACGGTCAAAAACCGCCAAAAAGCGGTCAATATACCGCCAACCGCAGCACCTATCTCAACCAAACGTTTTGAGTTACGGTCAAAAACCGCCAAAAAGCGGTCAATATACCGCCAACCGCAGCACCTATCTCAACCAAACGTTTTGAGGTTGCACCCTTGTCACATTTGTAAACTACATAGGTACCAAATTTCAAGTCTCTAACTCATACCGTTCCCGATATATTGTTAAATTACACCGAAAACCGCCAAAAAGCGGTAAAATGCCGCCAACCGTTGCACCGATCTTAACCAAAAGTTTCGTGTCGCATCCTTGTCACATTTGACATCTACATACCAAATTTCAAGTCTCTAGCTCTTACCGTTCTCGAGATATTTTGTTTACAGACAGACAGACACACACACGGACCAATGGCTGAAACTTTGGATTTAGGTTCTATGGACCCCAAAACGTGTTTTGGCACTAAAAACTGACCATCGAAATTTTGACCCGATTACATTACTTTCCTTCCTATAGGATAAGCAAAGTAAAAAGGAGACCAAGCATCAGAAATAGACCAGAAGAGGAAGAAAAAGCAGCAGTATATGAAGAAGAAGAAGTAGACATCAAACGAAACAATATTTAGGATGAAAGAAAAAGAAATAGACATCAAGAAAACATCAATAAACAATATTTTAGATAAAAGAAGTAGACATTATTGATGAAGTTGAAATGCATAATTATCTGAGGGCCATTATTTTTTATTCCCTTTCATAGTCTCGTGGTAATTATTGAAGGTCCCACTCCAAGCTGGGTTCGAACGCAGCCAAATTCAAAATGACTCAAGATAGAGAGGAGTCAGGACCTCAGGTTAATGGAATAATGGCTGAATTTTGATATTTCCACGCTTCACCGAGCGAAGAGAGCGCTGAGATGTAAAGTAAACAATCAACACTCGTTCCTAAACTCAGTGATTCTCAAAAATGTTGATCATATTTGCTGCATTTGCTGCATTTGATTTCGGTAAGTCTTTTATGATCCGTTAGGAACTGGAGCATTCAACGCACAGAACGTGCTTCAGCTGCCGATTGTTCACGAAATCCGTACGTAAGGTTACCACAGAGTTTCATATATTGCTCTACTCACTGTGCATTGACATATGAAATGCGTGCCTTGAAACGCGTTTCTCCAGTGTTCACTGCGCCTTACACTGATTATATAGTGATTATGGTTGAAGGTGAGATGGTGGTTGCCCATACAGTTTGGGAACCCAGGTACTCTAATCTGAACCCAGAAACGAACAAATTGGGAACCCTGATACATACATTACTAACAAACTAAACACACAAACCTTAAAACCTAGAGAGAACAAATTGGGAACCCTGATACATACATTACTAACAAACTAAACACACAAACCTTAAAACCTAGAGAGAACCTAATGAGCGCATATTGAATTATACCGTAGAGAGAACCGCACTCTCGCACAAATTACTCTCCGGCCCGAGGGGAGAGATAAGAGAATGCCCGGGTCCGCGGTTCGATACCAGCTTAGAGCTCGTTTTGTGATATTGCTCAATAGCAATAGTAAATGAAGGTTTGAGTCAGCTCCCATGGCGTAGTGGTCACTGCGCTCGCCTTGCACGCGGGAGACCCGGGTTCGATTCCCGGCGGGAATGGCGGATGAAGTGGATTTCAAACTGGACGAGGTAGATAGTCAACAAGCATATGATGTTGCTGATCTAGTGAAGCAATACTTCCGCGAGTTACCTGAAGTTCTTCTGACGAACAAGTCCAGTGAGACGTTCATGTCGATATTTCAACACATTCCTGTAGAGTCCCGGCTGGAAGCTGTATCCTGCGCCCTCGTCCTTCTCCCAGATGAGCACAGGGAAGCCTTGTACCTCCTCCTGCACTTCCTACGGGAGATCTCCAAGCATAGCAAACAGTGGGTGGACCTGGGAATTGCCCAAATTTATGACGAAGAAAACCAAATTCCATCATTTCAAAAACAACAACTCCGTGTTTGGCGTTCCCCTCCTGGTGAATATTCAGAAAACTGGATACGCGCTACCAAAGTTCATCATTAGCTCATTCGAGTGGTTGATCAACAATGCGAGCGATCAGATTGGAATCTTTCGAAAACCCGGCGTTAAAACGCGCATCCAAAAGTTGCGTGAGATGGCGGATGAAGTGGATTTCAAACTGGACGAGGTAGATAGTCAACAAGCATACGATGTAGCTGATCTAGTGAAGCAATACTTCCGCGAGTTACCTGAAGTTCTTCTGACGAACAAGTCCAGTGAGACGTTCATGTCGATATTTCAACCTATATATATGTACCATAAATAAAGAGTATTATGTTGAAAAAAAAAAAATAATAATAATAATTGTGTGGAAGAAAAGCACAGGACAGAATTAAGCACAAAAGAACCATCCATAAGGGGAATCACCTTATGGATGGTTCTTTTCTGCCTAATACTAGATCCAATTGTGGAGATCCCGCGACCTACATTAAATCAATGGCCTTGAAGGCAGAGCTGAAAAACTCAACGAAACCCCCATCAAGGGGGTTGTGTTGAAAATGTTTGTGTTAAATGGACAGCATTCAGCAGAAGAAAACCATCCATAAGGGATTCCCCTTACATAGGTGTATGGTTCTTTTCTGCTGAAAGCTGTCCAAATGTCATTCCCTAATTTATTGCACACGAGTGTAAAACTAGGTTCCGCAGACCCTAGTATTATTTTGACTAAAACATTACACAGTCAACACCGCAGATTAGGGGACCCTAAGTATTATTTTGAATAAAATATTACACAGTCAACACCGCAGAGTAGGGGACCCTAGTATTATTTTGAATAAAACATTACACAGTCAACACCGCAGATTAGGGGACCCTAGTATTATTTTGAATAAAATATTACACAGTCAATACCGCAGATTAGGGGATTAGACATCAAGGAAACATCAATAAACAATATTTTAGATAAAAGAAGAAGTAGAAATTATTGATGAAGTTGAAATGCATAATTATCTGAGGGCCATTATTTTTTATTCCCTCTCATAGTCTCGTGGTAATTATTGAAGGCCCACTCCAAGCTGGGTTAGAACACAGCCAAATTCAAAATGACTCAGGATAGAGAGGAGTCAGGACCTCAGGTTAATGGAATAATGACTGGATTTTGATATTTCCACGCTTCACCGAGCGAAGAGAGCGCTGAGATGTAAAGTAAACAATCAACACTCGTTCCTAAACTCAGTGATTCCCAAAAATGTTGATCATATTTGCTGTGCATTTGATTTCGGTAACTCTTTTATGATCCGTTAGGAACTGGAGCACCCGTTAAGAACTGGAGAACCCGTACGTAAGGTTAACACAGAGTTTCATATACATATTGCTCTACTCACTGTGCATTGACATATGAAATGCGTGCCTTGAAACGCGTTTCTCCCGTGTTCACTGCGCCTTACACTGATTATAGAATATACCTTGTTTATCCTGCCAGAATGAGACTGAAAAGTCCCTTTACTCCCGCAGTCTAAACAAGGTCTTATATATGTACATATGATTATGGTTGAAGGTGAGATGGTGGTTGCCCATACAGTTTGGGAACCCAGGTACTCTAATCTGAACCCAGAAACGAACAAATTGGGAACCCTGCTACATACATTACTAACAAACTAAACACACAAACCTTAAAACCTAGAGAGAACCTAATGAGCGCATATTGAATTATACCGTAGAGAGAACCGCACTCTCGCACAAATTACTCTCCGGCCCGAGGGGACAGATAAGAGAATACCCGGGTCCGCGGTTCGATACCAGCTTAGAGCTCGTTTTGTGATATTGCTCAATAGCTAGAGATCGGACAGAATCGGTCAGATTCAATAGCCCAAAGAAGAAAAAAAATGTCAAAAACCCATCTGATTGATCAATATTTTTAATCCTGCCATTTCATCTACATCCCCAATAAGGGGAAACAATATCTCAGTATAACTCAATTTCTTAATTTTTTACATAGGTAACTAAACATCTTTTCTGTATATTTGGTATAAGGAGGGCCAAAACCAAATGTCAGCCCAAAAGCAATCACCTCAGGGCTGATTGAGATTTGAGAGGCTGGCGAAAAAAGCCGACCCCGTCTGAACAGGGGAAAAGGTATAAGTAAGGCCATCGGCTGTCACAGCGCCCTTATTAGCCCTTGCCCTGTCACTGCGACCTTATTAGCCCTTGCCCTGTCACTGCGCCCTTATTAGCCCTTGCCCTGTCACTGCGCCCTTATTAGCCCTTGCCCTGTCACTGCAACCTTATTAGATCTTTTGTGACTTCAAAATACTAGATAGTTTTAGCGAAATTAGGAACTGACGTCCCCTTGAAGAGACCGGATAAACATCCCTGACCATGTGTACTGTACTTGATTTTATGTAATGTACGAGCGTGTGGTTTATGTTTTTATGTAACTTGTAGAACAATATGTTATCATCGCTTCGCACATTAACTTCCGTTACAAATGGGCGACCCTAAACGGTCAGGGTCGAAATAAGGGCGCCCGTTAAGATCTATTTGTGGTTCTGGAATACTTGTGTGCATTTCAACATGATTCTGTTACTACATACTAGGGTATTTTACTTTTGGGAAACTTTTGGAATCGGAACCGGTTCGCTTTTAAGTAGTTTCCACAGACGGGGATGAGGGTGGGCTTCGACAAATTGGAATGCTTCGTTCAGTCCGACCTGTGAACAAATGTACGGAAGATCTTTGACAACACCTGCCTAGTGGTCAAGGCGCTCGCCTGGTAAACAGGAGGGCGTGGGTTCAATCCCAGCCGAGGTATGGAATTTTATCCTCAATATAATTTGTTCGCTTTTGGAAACTAAACGTCTAGCGCCTGTACTAAACTATAGGAAATCCAAGATGACGCGATCAGAATCGAAAGTTTTCCGAAATAAAAAAAAAACACCTACTTTAGAGACTTTGTGAACCATCTGACTATTTCACAGCTGAAAGTTACAGAGGTACAACTATGGTTCTCTTGTATATTAACTTGAAGAAAAAAGACTTCAAAGGTTCTCGTATAGACATCCCACGTCTTTTCTCGGGAGAACGTTGGCCAAGTTGCAAAGTTCAAAGGTTGTGACGACTTTATTTGCGAGCGTACAATGTCCCCCCAGGACCTTGCAAAATGCGTAGACCTTGCAAAATTTCTATTCCCTCTTATGACACATTTCATAATTGCATTAGGTTAAGAGCGCCTCTACGTAACTTTGAATCATAAATCGTGGTGCATATAATCAAGATGTTGACGAGCACCACCTAAATAATATAATATAAGATAAATAGAAATCATAAATCGCCCTTAATGTGACTTTAAATCATCCATGTATCGCCCCTTAACTCTGACACGAAGCGTACGCCCCATCATAATTGCATTAGGTGAAGAGCGCCTTAATGTCACTTTGAACCATAAATCGTGGTGCATATAACCAAGATGTTGACGACCACCACCTAGGTACATAATATAATATGTAGAAGATAAATAGAAATCATAAATCGCCCTTAATGTGACTTTAAATCATCCATGTATCGCCCCTTAACTCTGACACGAAGCGTACGCCCCTGACACCCACACAAATTCTAAGGGCGGATAGTGAAACTAACATTATCTTGGGTATTTTTCGAGTAAACAAAGCAAATATTAACAATGAAACACATTGCGTTATCACTGGTATTGTGTCAACAAGACTCGATGTAAGAATAGCTAATGAATGTTATGAATGTCACATGTGAATGAAAGTTCAGGTGAGAACGTTGCGAGTGGTGTATGATCGCGATGATAGGGCGTGAAAAGAGATGTCTTACTTGTGTAGAGAAGTACAGATCGGAGAAGAATGTTCATAATGCAAAAAAAAAGACTGTAAAATTGCGAGAACATTGATATTTTATTCAATTGCCTCGGAAATTAAATCACTCATAAATTCATAATAGAGAGTTCAGTCACTTGATAAACTGATACAAAGAACCCTTTGTCAGATCATTTCTCTAACTGCAATTCTTCATTTTCTGTTGCAGAATTCATCTCGATGCTGTTGTGACCAAGCCTGGTTTCACAATGGGCCCCCCAGATGCAGATGTACGAGCAGCTGGTGTCATGTCAGGCGCGGATCCGTAAATCATTTCTCTAACTGCAATTCTTTAATTTCTGTTGCAGAATTCATCTCCATGCTGTTGTGACCAAGCCTGGTTTCACAATGGGCCCCCCAGATGCAGATGTACGAGCAGCTGGTGTCATGTCAGGCGCGGATCCGTACAAAGAACTCGAACTCTATTTGGAAAAGGTGAACGAGGAAATTGGCGAAGTCTTTGAAAAATGGGACACGCCCCTGACCAAGAAAACCATAAACGTTATCAAATTGAAAACGCCGCCGGACCTCATCGCACCGGCCAATCTAGTCTTACCAAAAATCCCCACCTCGGGGAAAACGCGAAAGTATCACTCGTTACCACGAAGAATTCATCAAAAGAACCAAAACTTCATCCTGCCGGAAAACTGGTTGGAGAATTTGCTTTCCGAATTCAATTCAATCGTTTCCGATGAGTTGGAAGAGTCACGGCAAGAATCAAAAGAAACGATTGAAAGTGTTGCGAAACATTCTGTAGACGATGAGGTCGACTTGGCGAGTATTAGTTACCAAAACAATCTACCTGACTTGATATCAAAATCATGCGATGACCTTCAAATACAAACCGGTCATCAGCAAACCCAGACATCCCCCCAGAGTAGCTCCTGGAGATCAGACTCTTCTGACTGCTGCTCAGTTACCTCTTTATCTTCTATTGAAGATGGTGCTTCTGCTGTAAGCTCGACCATTTCCACACCAGTCCACATGCCGGACTATTCATCTTCAAGCTGCAATGATTTCTTCTACAACTATTCCAACTTGAATCTGTCACCCGACCAACCCTCTTTCCATTCCCCTTTACATTTACATAACGATTTTGTACAGTCCGATTCCTCTAGTCACGTAAGAAACGCGCTGTAAGCTCGACCATTTCCACACCAGTCCACATGCCGGACTATTCGTCTTCAAGCTGCAATGATTTCTTCTACAACTATTCCAACTTGAACCTGTCACCCGACCAACCCTCTTTCCATTCCCCTTTACATTTACATAACGATTTTGTACAGTCCGATTCCTCTAGTCACGTAAGAAACGAAAATTCCGCTCAAAGTTTTAATCAAAATTGTAATACCATTCCAAAAAGTCCGTCGGTGCGACGAAAAGATAGCATGAAGTATCGTACGGAAACGATATCGGATCCGAACTTGTCACGGCCGGAGCGTCCCGATACGTTGCCGCTACGTATGAACTCGCCCGCATCCTTATCCGATACACCATCATCCCCCTCATCCACTTCACTTAGAATTGAAAATATTTCATCCGAGCTGCTGACAAACAAATCATCCTCAGCGCCAATGCTCAAATCTGACGGGTCTTCAACCTCGCAGAAGCGCGTTCTCAAACAGCCTCGCTCCCAGTCTGACAGACACCTGACGGAAATCGAGGCCAATGAAGCGTGCAAGTGGTTGAGAGCCGCTGGGTTTCCACAATATGCCCAGATGTTTGAGGATCATCAGTTCCCCATTGACATCAAGTCCGTACAAAAAGATCATCCATTCCTAGAACCTGACTCCCTGAGGTCACTGTTCCGACGACTTCAATGTTTAAACAAGTGTGCTAAAGTCAAAATGAACTTTCCACTTGAATCTATCAATGATTCAGATTCGGAACCTGATATTGCGCACAGCAACATGTGGACGTATCAGAAAGAAAATCAAAGGTGGTCGCGGCTTTGCAACGTTCAACCCTTCCCGGTTGTAAGCGAAGACATTTCCAACGCAAGCTCACCGGTCGATACCGATCAGTCATCTTTGGAAAGTACGATCAACCAGGCCATTGACCTCTGTACAGATGATACGCCTAATGATAACATAATCAAACCGTCTGATAGTAGTCAAGATAGTAGCGAAACAAAAGAAATTTCACCTGGAGGTGAGACTTCCATTTGGCATAGGAAAACGTCTAGTCCCGCTTCCATAAGCGTAGAGAAGCATAATAGTTTTAAGAGGTTTCACCTGGAAGTGAGACTTCCATTTGGCATAGGAAAACGTCTAGTCCCGCTTCCATAAGCGTAGAGAAGCATAATAGTTTTAAGAGTCACAAAGTACCTGGGAGGTCTTCCATTATCCGATGGCATAGCTTCCATAATAAAACATTGCTTGAGGAAAGTCAACTCAAGAGAAAAAGCGTCCTCAACTCTGGACAGCTGATTTCATGGTTGACTGTGGGACAGTTGCATTTATTACGACGTCTGTCGCTACTCAAGCTAACAGCCCTCATGGACAGGTACTGTCCACTCACACGGTCTAGTGGGTGGACCTGGGAATTGCCCAAATTTATGACGAAGAAAACCAAATTCCATCATTTCAAAAACAACAATTCCGTGTTTGGCGTTCCCCTCCTGGTTAATATTCAGAAAACTGGATACGCGCTACCAAAGTTCATCATTAGCTCGTTCGAGTGGTTGATCAACAATGCGAGCGATCAGATTGGAATCTTTCGAAAACCCGGCGTTAAAACGCGCATCCAAAAGTTGCGTGAGAGTGAAAATTACAAAGTAAACAAAGATCCACACAATATAACCCCCTACATTATGGCATTAAACAAAACAGGTCGACCTGGAAACTCAACATGAAATACACTTTGACTAAACTACACTCGGGTGCGGAAAATTTGGGACACTTTTGATTTCATTCTCGGAACGGCTGGCTTTCTCCTATCCTGTCTTTCTCTCTTCGATTTCGGGACGGTAAGACCTTAGCAGTTACAGTTCCCTCTACCAAACCTCTTGAAAAAAAATAGCATTCCTTTACTCTTACTCTTACAGCAATGAAAATGAGTTTCTAAATACTTCCATTCATTACTCTAACCCTTTCCTAAGTTTGTTGGTGGGAACTTTAACTGCTAAGGAAGGTCTTATCGTGCCGAAATCGAAGAGAGAAGGATAGGATAGGAAAAAGCCAGCCGTTCCGAGATCGAACCTTAGTTGAGAACGGGCCTGGGTCTAAGTGACTATCTAAAAAGCTAAAATCCGCACCGGGCGGGAATCGAACTCGCGACCTAGCGCTTAAAATCCAAAGGCTGTCTTTAATTTGGTTAATTAGGTTGGCACAAGATACATACCATCATCGATTTTTCTGTTAACTCCATTTTCAATGAAAAAATTGTTGTGAAAAACTCCCAAAGTCAACCTAATATCCCGATTTTTTTGCTCCCTAGTGTATAATCCAGATCTCCCTCTCCCTGTTCTAAGATCTAAGACGTTTGTTGGGAAAACATTAAATTTTATTCTTCATTCTTGATTTCACAATGTGTCCCCTCTATCGTTTCTTTGGCTGCTTAAATTAACGTTTTTATTACCACTGAAATTAACCCTCGTGGTGATAAATGGACGGTTTCGTGGTACTTCCATTCATTACTCTAACCCTTTCATAAATTTGTTAGTGGGAACTTTAACTGCTAGGGAAGGTCTTATCGTGCCGAAATCGAAGAGAGAAGGATAGGATAGGAAAAAGCCAGCCGTTCCGAGATCGAACCTTATCTATTCAGGCTAAAATCCGCACCGGGCGGGAATCGAACTCGCGACCTAGCGCTTAATTTAATTTGGTTAATTAGGTTGGCACAAGATAGCAAGATACCATCATGGATTTTTCTGTTAACTCCATTTTCAATGAAAAAATTGTTGTGAAAAACTGCCAAAGTCAACCTATCCCGATTTTTTTGCTCCCTAGTGTATAATCCAGATCTCCCTCTCCCTGTTCTAAGATCTAAGACGTTTGTTGGGAAAACATTAAATTTTATTCTTCATTCTTGATTTCACAATGTGTCCCCCCTCTATCGTTTCTTTGGCTGCTTAAATTAACGTTTTTATTACCACTGAAATTAACCCTCGTGGTGATAAATGGACGGTTTCGTGGTAGCAATTAAATGAAGGGTTCTGGGAACGATTAATTTTTATTAGTTACACAAGCAACGAGAGAAACAATCTAACGTACTGCTCTGATACAGAGTTGGTAGAGTTCTGGCAAAGAGTTGCCACATGACACAGTGTCAAGAATTTTTGTGAATTATCGAGACCAACTTTGAAGATTGGTTGCTCATTCAGTGCTTGTTTGAAGATGAGAAAGAGAGAGAAAATTAAACTGTGTGGTAAGCTTGAATGCTTGTTACAAATGTCGGTTCCCGGTTGAGCAGCGCGCAGACTGATCATACACTTCAGACATTTCCGACAAATTTTGTATTTTGCTTCCTATTTTAAGTAATGGTAGTATGTTGGAAATGTCTGATACGGACAGGTGTGCGGACTACCATTACTTAACATAGGAAGCAAAATACAAAATTTGTCGGAAATGTCTGAAGTGTTGGAAGTGTCTGCGCGCTGTTAACGTACTGCTCTGATACAGAGTTGCTAGAGTTCTGGTAAAGAGTTGCCACATGACACAGTGTCAATTTTTGTGAATTATCGAGACCATCTTTGAAAATGGAGGAGTCGAGGAGTTGCAAGTTGCAATTGGGAAAATATTATTAATAAAAGGTCGATTGCTACGTAAACGCTTGCGTACAAACAAACGAAGCGGGAGTCTTGAATTATGACGTCATCGCCTACGGGAGCGTATGCCGTTACGTCAAACTTTACGATTTACCGGTATTTTTTAAATCGATTTATCTCGGTATCTAGAAGTCGTAGAAGAAAAAGAAAAATTCCGTTCTTCCTTATTTTTCCTGCTCTATGACTTTGAAACATCACCCAAGTAAGCGCAACTGATCTATTGGTTGCTCATTCAGTGGTTGTTTGAAGATGAGAAAAAGAGAGAAAATTAAACTGTGTGGTAAGCTTGAATGCTTGTTACAAATGTCGGTTCCCGGTTAGACCACCTCGCGAAATTTTACACGGACTTTGTACCCGAACTCCCAAGCTCTAGATCCCAACTCCACCACTGGGCCACTAACTTCCACTTTTACTGGCCCGATTGACTTGAAAATGGCACCTCGCTAAATTTTACACGGACTTGTACCCGAACTCCCAAGCTCTAGATCCCAACTCCACCACTGGGCCACTAACTTCCACTTTTACTGGCCCGATTGACTTGAAAATGGACATACTTCTGTATGTTATATCGAATAATAATAGTAATAATGGGATATTCTGTCAAAAATTTTGAGATATTTTTGTAATAAAAGCATGTAGTTTTTACTTATACACTTTTCGCCGATCGCCCACCAAGGGTTAATCGGTTGACGTGTATATTCGCAACAAAGTACCTCTCCCATTCCTAAACAAATATTTGCCAAAGCGGGTTAAACCCAACACAGCCGTTATCACCAACTATTTAGGTTACAGTGTGGTCTGTCACACAATTGACAAGCCCCCCCCCCCATATATTGTAATAATATATACAGGGTGTCCTTTAAATTATTATAGATTTGAATATTTATTCCGCTAATAGTTAAGTCTACGAAAATAATAAAACCTGAGTATGGATGAAAGAAAGAACTATTCTCCAAACGATTATTCAGAAGCCGCGACAATGAGGAAGAAAGCTCCTTTCTGTGTTTAACCTAACCCTATGATAACACTGGTGACTGCTCATTTTGTGACAGCTCCTTTGTAGCAATTTTCCATTGACGTGACTTCTCAACAAGCACCAACGATTCTGTGTACCCCCAGTATGCTAAGTATCAATTCACAATAGGAGAAGTATTAGAAATATTTAAGGCCCTTAAATACTATATTAAGGGCCTTAAATATTATACTTACTGTTTAAGAGGGACGCTAATACTAGCTAATAAAAAATATCAAGAGGGGTCCCATGTTTTTTATTATAGTCTTATTATTATCATTATTATTATTATTTTCATCATTATTATCATTATTATTTCTCCTACCATTTGTTAAGCCTTGTTACAATTTGTTAAGCACAAGGAAATTATTCTTATGGAATTATTTTTTTCAACATATACTTAAAATAACATTAGACGTTTTGTTTTGCATATGTTAAGCTCAATCGGCGAAATTATTTTGTAGAAAAAAATGATGGGCCACTTTTCTTAGGCAGACCTGACAGGTACACCTGAACAGGTCCGCCTGTCAGGTCTACCTGATACCTGATAGAGTGGCTGGCCCTAATTCACTTCCACATGGATCACTGAAGTTAAGCAACCTTCTGCCTTGTTAGTATACGGATGGGTGACCATGACCATCTGGGCAATTGCATGCTATCTTTTCCCGGTCACTAAAGACCTTAACAGTTGTAGAGTTGTACAGTGGTGCAGCGGCTAACACGTTGGACTTTTGGTCTGGAGGTCAGTGGTTCGAGTCCAAGTCAAGTTATAAAATTTATCTAGGTGTAATAATCGGGGAGCGATATTTGTGACAAGCGTTTAAGTATGATCAACACAGATAAAAATTCCTTCTTTTTTCTCCTCTATCCAATCCAACAAACCCTGGAATGAGCATTTTCGCTGTTTGAGCCTAACATATTCATGTTTTTAATTTCTCTGTTGTCTTAAATGCTGTTTTACATTATGTTTTCGTATTCACATGTGTTTGTTTTCCTATGATGTATTTGGCCAAATTGACGCAAATCAGAAGTCAATACACTCGTCTTGACTTGTGTAAACTTCAGTGCCTTGTTCATTAGTCAATTTATAGTTGGCAAAATCTTTATCCATTTCCTTCCTCAAGCCTAGTTAGCTTGGTTGCTAGCGCATCTGCCTTGTAAGCGCTAAGCCGCGGATTCCCGCCCAGGGCGGATTTTATCCTGAACGGATAATGTTCATTCTAGGAACGGCTGGCTTTCTCCTATCCTGTCTTCCTTCTCTTTTCGAAGTCGGATAAGACCTTGGCAGTTACAGTTCCCTCTATCAAACCTCTTTAAAAAAATCCCTTTCTCAACCATATCCTGCCTCGGTGGTGTAGTGGCCAAGACGCTCGTCTGGTAATCAGGAGGGCGTGGGTTCAATCATTCCCTTTTGGAGACTGAACGCCCAGCGCCTGTACTGCCTCGGTTATACCTGCCTCGGTGGTGTACTGTGTAGTGGTCAAGACGCTCGCCTGGTAAACAGGAGGGCGTGGGTTCAATCCCAGCCGAGGTATCGAATTTTATCCTCAATATAATTTGAGAATTTGACCACAATAATAGTAGTAGCCTACTGCTGGAGTAAAGGGACTTTTCAGTCCTATGCGAGCAGTATAAACCATAGGAAATCCAAGATGACGCAATCAGAATCGAAAGTTTTCCGAAATAAAAAAACACCTACTTTAGAGACTTTGTGAACCATCTGGCTGTTTCACAGCTGAAAGTTACAGAGGTACAACTAATGGTTCTCTTGTATATTAACTTGAAGAAAAAAGACTTCAAAGGTTCTCGTATAGACATCCCACGTCTTTTCTCGGGAGAACGTTGGCCCCTTTGTAAAGTTCCCTCTATCAAACAACTCTTAGCCAGCCTAGTTAGCTTGGTTGGTAGCGCGTCTGCCTTGTAAGCGCTAGGCCACGGGTTCGATTCCCGCCCGGGGCGGATTTTATCCTGAGGGGATAATGTTCGTTCTCGGAACGGCTGGCTTTCCTCCTATCCTGTCTTTCTTCTCTCTTCGATTTCGGGACGATAAGACCTTGGCAGTTACAGTTTGAGTTCCCTCTGTCAATCCTCTTCTAAAAAAAAAATAAACACCTCTTTGAAAAGAAAAACTGAATCAAAGTTGAATGGATTTTCCAACACAACTCTCTGATAAAATGGACGTGCTTGGGAGACTTTCTCTATGGGCAATAGAGCAGAAAGTGACGTATGTGAAAAGAAAGTAGATTAAACCTTGTTTTGATTTGGATCGAATTAGCCTGAAGTTAGTTTAAATGATTTAAACTTTAAATCAAATGTGTGCCGACAAAAGGTATTTTTCAAGAAGTTTGATAAGGGAAAGTCAACTAAGAGAGAAGGCAGACAAGATGGGAACAAGCCAGCTGTTCCGGGAAAAACCTTAAACCAAATCTGTTAGGATACAGTCAGCCCTGGGCGGGAATCAAACCCGCTACAAAAGGTCTAATTCAGCTCAAAGAGAGACATTTTTCCTCCACGAAAAAGTGAGCCAGTAAGGGTTGAGAGGTAGGGAAAAGCATCCATTCGCGAGAAGAGGACCAGAACCAAATGTCAGCCACAAGAGATCACTCGACAAAATCTGTTCGGTGGAAAAGCGCCTTTTAGATTTAGAGAGTCCTACCACATTAAACAAAGTAGAGAAAGGAGAGGTAGAAAGGTAATGAAAAGAAAAGTAGGGGTTCGATGACGCAAGATGACATAAAAACAAAAATAATGATAATAATAATGATAATAAATAATTCAACTTTTCCCTGTTCTTCTCTCCAATATTTACGAGTTGACAACGATGTGATTTGTGACTTGAAAAAAAATGGGGCTAAGGCTCCGCGCTCCCGGGTGAAAATTACAAAGTAAACAAAGATCCACACAATATAGCCCCCCACATTATGGCATTAAACAAAACAGGTCGACCTGGAAACTCAAAATGAAATACACTTTGACTAAACTACACTCGGGTGCGGAAAATTTGGGACAGTTTCGATTTCATTCTCGGAACGGCTGGCTTTCTCCTATCCTGTCTTTCTCTCTTCGATTTTGGGACGGTAATACCCTAGCAGTTACAGTTCCCTCTACCAAACCTCTTGAGACAAAATAACATTCCTTTACTCTAACTCTTACAGCAATGAAATAATAATAATAATAATATGATAATAATAGTGCTTATTTATACTGCTCGCATAGGACTGAAAAGTCCCTTTACTCCAGCAGTAGGCTACTACTATTATTGTGGTCTAGGTAGGTTGACGAATATTGACCAATCAAACACGAGAAAAAAAAGTGTAGATAAATTGACTGAAAAAACCCACTATTATCAACTCTCAGTGATTTACTGATGTTGTGAATTTATTTATGTCATTATACCAATCTATTTTTATATGCTTCTGGTTGACCTTGACTTGTACTTCGATTGTTACGGGTTCAAGACCCTGAGTAGGTCAAGAAATTATATTGATTGAGGTTTGATTTTTTTTTTTCAAACACGAGAGAAAAAAAGCGTAGATAAATTGACTGAAAACACCACTATTATCACAGTGATTTACTGATGTTGTGAATTTATTTATGTCATTATACCAATCTATTTATACGCTTCTGGCTGACCTTGACTTGTACTTCGATTGTTACGGGTTCAAGACCCTGAGTAGGTCAAGAAATTATATTGATTGAGGTTTGATTTTTTTTTTTTTTTTATATTCTTTAATGTGTGTTATTGAAACAGAATCAGGTATTGTTGGTTCAAATAAAAACGTGCTAGAAGTCCCATTGTATTAAACTGTTATTTTTGATGTGTTTTATTAAATTTATAATTGTTTTATTGTTATTACCAATATGATTAAGTTAGTAACTAATACTTCTACTATGTAATCTACATATGTATTGTGCTAATTCTTATGTAATCGGGTGTGCTGGGGTAATTTTGAGACATCCATGTCGGCTAAAACTGTACACTGATTCGACTCGTAGATTCACCTCGGCGATCGACGGGGTCGATTATGTGTGAACACAGCTTTTTAGATCTTGAACAAAAAGTACATCTGAAAATTACCCCAACCTTCCCTATTCTTTGTATGTTCTACTCTTGTATTTTGCCTTGGTTATGGACTTTGGAATTTGGTTTCCAATTTTATTCTTGTTTTATAAAACTGACCCTCTGGTTTACCGTCTCTTGTGAACTTTATATCCATTTTTGGACGTTTTTCGGGGTGAAAGTGCCTTTTAACCGGAAATTGTAGACCAGGGGGTCAAATTGCACCATTTTACTCTACAAGTGTTGAGAATTTGTGTACAAATTAATCTTATATACCCTTTTTTACCAATATTAATATGTTATATACTTTTATATTTAGTTATAAATTGCATTACTTTCATTATGAAACGATAATGGTGGGTTTCCCCAATGACTTAACAAGAGATTTCACTGATGGGAGAATTTCAATCATCCAAAAAGGAGTTTTTAATGATAATGAGTTTTTAAAAACTTCTTTTTCGATCATTTAAAACACCTTTTTAGATCATCAAAAATTCTCCCATTAGTGAAATCTCTCATTAAGTCATTGGTAAAACCTACCATAAGGAAAGTAAATTATTAATGCTGTTATTCGGAAATTTGCAGCTTTAAGCGCACTTTATTTTGCATGATAA
The DNA here is from genome assembly GCF_000475195.1 of Diaphorina citri. NCBI lineage: Eukaryota > Metazoa > Arthropoda > Insecta > Hemiptera > Psyllidae > Diaphorina > Diaphorina citri. Next base: position 31,125 of record NW_007378792.1, read on the forward strand.
CAATACAATTCAACACTTAAGACTGTATTTTGTATAGAGGACATAATTCTATTTTTAAAAAAATAATTTGTTAAGACAGAGAACCATGTATTATGAAATAAATATTATAGAAATTCAAATAATTGTACACCAATAACATGGCATTTGAATATTTTCTTTTCTTAGCATTTGGAAAGCCCGTTAGTACCAGGTAGACCGCGGGTTCAATTCCCGCCCGAGGCGAATTTTCTCCTGAACGGATAATGTTCGTTCTCGGAACGGCTGGCTTTTGTCCATCCTGTCTTCCTTCTCTTTTAGATTTCAGGACGATAAGACCTCGGCAGTTACAGTTTCCTATATCAAACCTCTTAAAGAGTTTAAAGCAATTTCTCAAGTTCTGTTGAGGAACCGAACCCTCGGACTGTAGAATAGAGAGAAAAGCCACCGTTACGACAGAGTGAGAACGCGGGAAATAATTTGGTTGGGGATGACAAAATGCACATGTTGTTGAAATCTATGAAACAAACGAACTTGCACATTGCTTCCTAATCTTGCTATCTTTTTGGTGTGCCATCCCCAGTGGTGATAGCACGTTGAATACCGTTACGTCAGAGTGAGAACGCGGGAAATAATTTGGTTGGGGATGACAAAATGCACATGTTGTTAAAATCTATGAAACAAACGAACTTGCACATTGCTTCCTAATCTTGCTATCTTTTTGGTGTGCCATCCCCAGTGGTGATAGCACGTTGAATTCACCAATTCCCAATGGATCACTGAAGCAATGTTGCGCGTGGTTGGTATCTGGATGGGTGGCCATCTGGACAATCGCACGCTGTTGGCTTTTACCTCCCACTTAGGCTGGGTGAGGTTGTGTGAGGAGGCGGGTATCTTGTCGTCGAATGAAGGGGACAAACCCGTCACTATAAACCTTTGTTATACAGTGATGGTACCTACTTACCTAGTGAGTAGTTCGCCGCCCGGGCTGAACCATATCCTAAACAGATAAGGTTTGTTCTCGAAACGGCTGGCTTTCTACTGTCCTGTCTTCCTCTTCGATTTCCGGACAAAAAGATTCCCGTTTTTACAGTTCCCTGCCACCACCTGCCTCGTTGGTGTAGTGGTCAAGGCGCTCGCCTGGTAAACAGGAGGGCGTGGGTTCAATCCCAGCCGAGGTATGGAATTTTATCTCTTTTGCCATTCATTTGAATGCCAATTGGAGAAGCTCTGCTTCTTATCCATTCATTTGAAATTCGAGGAAGCAAAATGAAATCAAACAAATGGATAATGCATGTAAAATTATTTATATCCTGTAGGTAGGGTAGGGTGGGGGTTACGGGGGTGTTAAACTGTGAAATTGAGGGTGGAAATAAAAATAAAAAGAAGTAACAGGATAT
>NW_007378792.1:35045-42473 GCF_000475195.1 Diaphorina citri
GCAACTTGTACAATCTGAATTCATTTTTTACTTTTTATCTTTAGTTTGCACGTTTATATTATACTTTTCATTTATATTAAACGATGTGGTTTGTTGTTCACAGAATGGTTGAAATACCTAATTGAAAGGGGAGCAGAGTTCATACATTAACTGGGGAAGAAGTAAATTTGTCTGTGTCATTTCATACTGGGTGACCGATAAAAATAAAAGATGGGTGTTTTATCGCCTTGATTCAGGGAACAGTCATAACGGGGTTCTTAGTCCCAAAATCGAAGACAGAGACAGGACAGGAGAAAGCCGAAAACGAACCTTATCTTCTTCGCCTTTTCCCGTGTTCAGACAGGGTCGGCGTTTTTTCGTCAGTATCTCAATCAGCCTTAATAGGCTGATCGCTGACATTTGGTTTTGGCTACTTACAATAAGTAGATGTCCTTTGCACAAATGCTTTATCTCTTTAGCAAGGAAAATTTGGGGCAGGTCCACTCCCCGTGTAAAGTCTTTCAGCCGGACTAAGCTGGTGTACTAACTGTTTAAAGTTCCCCATGTCAGCTCCCATGGCGTAGTGGTCACTGCGCTCGCCTTGCACGCGGGAGACCCGGGTTCGATTCCCGGCAGTGTCAAGAAATTTGTATCATCCAAATGATTGATTCCGTGACTGGCTGTTGCGGGGCCCACTCAGCCTCGTGAGGAAAATGAGTAGCTTTCTCTCTCATTTCCTTTTTCTCTCCCTCTCTCATTCTCTCCCCCTCTCCTTCATTTCTTACTTTAGCTTATTCAGTCTCTCTCTCTCTCTCTCTCTTTCTCTCTCATCTTACCTTATTGGATTACCTACACTCTCAAGTCATATACATATAAAAGTACATGAAGTATATGTAAGTACCTACCTTAGGTAAAAAGTTGCAAATTTTCTTAAAAAAAAAAAAAACTAACGTAATTTTTCCCGACCGAAAACTTTCCACTCTGGGCACAGAAAACCACTTCGCCAGAATTTCCCAGAGGCCTAGGTACCTATATTTCCTTCAAGGTTTGATGGTCCTCTCTTTTTAAATTCAATTTCCCCGAGAAAAGTTCTGCAACCCATAACTTTCCGAGCAACTGTATAAAAGTCAGTGATGTAACTTCGAAAAAAAGAAGGAAAAAATCTTTCCTACCTACTGTGTCAACCACTCAACCTAGTTAGCCTGGAGCGTAGCGCGTCTGCCTTGTAAGCGCTAGGCCGCGGGTTCGATATCCGCCCGGGGCGGATTTTATCCTGAACAGATAAGGTTCGTTCTCGGAACGGCTGGCTTTCTCCTATCATGTGTTCCTTCTCTCTTCGATTTCGGGGCGATAAGGACCTTAGCAAACTAGGTTAGCAATCAATTTATCAGATCATCACTTGCCTACCTAACAGTTAGGTATTACTATTAACTATGGTCGGTAAGTAATAAGCGGGGGGGTGGGGGGGGTGATAAAAATAAGTACATATTAACCTATTTGTTGTAGGTTAACTAGGTACACTATTTAGGTACCTACTGACCTTTGTATATATATTACATACATACCCAGGTACACGTACTTTGTGTAGATATGTACATACATACCTACATCTGTTGTATAATTCAACCTCATAACCCTAGGGTTTAACTTTAAAACATATGATACAGTTTCCCCCACAGAGAATACTAAAACACAACACTAATCCCATACTGACCTCTCTCTCTCTCTCTCTCTCTCTCTCTCTCTCTCTCTCTCTCTGTCTTCCCCCCTCTCTCTCTCTCTCTCCTCCTCCTCCTCCTCCTACTTCTTCTTCTTATTATTCTTATAAATACATTGCTTATTCAATTCAATTCAATTCTTCTTCTTCTTCTTTTCTTCTATAACAGAAAAGCTACGAAGACGTTTCTACAACGTGGAGAAAGTGGAACACAATAAAATGAGGAGGGAGGAGGGAGAGAAGAGGGAGAGAAGGAAAGGGAAGAAGGAATGGAAATAAACGTGGGTGGATAGGTAGATACTCCTTCTCTCTCTTTCCATTTCTCTCTCTCTCTTCCTATTTATATCCCTCCCTTATCCCTTATTCTCTCACTCTCTCTCTCTCTCTCTCTCTCTCTCTCTCTATTTCAATTCTCTTTCTCTTTCAACCACAACTCCTCTCTACCCTCCTGTAATATAGGGAAATACCAGTAGGTATATCTCTCTCACACATTCTCCTCTCTCTCTCTCTCTCTCTCTCTCACTCACTTCCTATCTCTTTCCCACTTTCTCTCTCTTTCTACATCCCTCCACAATCAGATGAAAAAAAATCTCTCTCTCTCTCTCTCTCTCTCTCTCTCTCACCCTCCCTCTGTTCCTCCCTTCTTCTTTTTTTTCCCAGGAATCGAACCCGGGACTTCGTCTATGTGGCTGTGGTTTCCTGTGTTTTCCCTCTGGCATTATTTGCAGGTATAAACTATTTACAAAGGTAGAAAGGTACGAGATATCTAGGTACGTATATTTAAACTATTTACCTGAGGTAGATATGTACATATGTATGTAAAAACATAGTACCTACTTGTGTACACTGTACATAATATAAACTAGTGACTCCCAAACTGGGGTCCGCGGCCCCCGAGGGAGCCTCGAAGGACTTCGAGGTGCCCTGGAAGATCACATAAAATGTTGTGCAGAGGCCGCCGTTCACAATTTTGAAATTATACGTACAGACCATGGGCTAAAAACACTAGCTTGAATCTTGAAATCATCAGGGGACCCTAAAACGGATAGTTCCACCCATTCCCCGATTTTGAAAGTTTGGACCAATTGCAATAGCTACTTACTACTACCTATCTTTACCTGTTGTATTTTGTTTTATTGTCATTCTCTACTACCACCTATTAATTTACATTTACCTTTTTTTTTCTAGTTAAGCAAGGTCTTTTTACTGAATTGTTAGTTGTATGTATTATTCTTTAACCTATCAAATATACGAGACCTTGTTTAGACTGCTGGGGTAAAGGGACTTTTCAGTCCTATTCGGGCAGAATAAACAAGGTATATTCTATTCTATTCATTCTCATTACAAAACTTCGCTGTAGGTACAAGTACTTATGGTAATGAGGAAGTAAAAAGGGGCCACACAGAAAAAAAGGTTGGAAACCGCTGATATAATATATTATAAACTATTTACCTCAAGGTAAATTTGTACGTACAAGGTACAAAACTACAAACTCTTTAGGTTCCTAGAGGCAGAAGCAGAGAAGGTACAGGATATGTATTAGGTATAGGTACCTAGGTATAAAGTATTTACCTGAAGGTAAAAAAGGTAGGTGGGGGAATTTATTATGGTCCGAAAGGTAGGTAAAGGTGTTGTGAAAAATAGATGACCACGGAACATCTCGTGGGAAAGACCAGGAGAAAAAGAAATAGGGAGAGGAAAGAGGGGAATAAATGGAGAGAAGGAGAGAAAAGGAATAGAGGTTGGCGAGAAGGAGAGAAAAAAGGATTAGGAGATAAAGAGGAAGGAGAAAAAAAAGAAAAGAGAGGATGGAGAGAAGGAGAGATATAGAACGGACCATTTCCTTTCTTTCTCTTTCATAATGGACATCACACTTTTTACATCAGTGGCGATTTGGGGGGGGGATATCGTAGTCCATGTAAGCGCTAGGTAGAGGGTTGAATGCCAGCCCGGGGGGGGGCGAGCTTTTTCCCATCTGGAGCTTTTTCCAATTTCCCAAACAGGTAAGGTTCGTTCTCACAACGCCAACGGGTGGCTTCTCCTACCCTGTCCTCCTCTCGTCAATTTCAGGACAACAAGAAGTCAACACCTCCGTTGTTATCATCAGTAAATGGTTTCTTCAAATTAAATTGATCCCAAGGGCAAGGTAATATAAGGTACCCTTGACAAATGGAGTGTGCCTGAAGCCTGAAGGCATGTGATGTGTTCCAATCCACTCAGACCCAGCCGTTCCGAGAACGAACCTCATCTTTTTGGAATATAATCCGCCCTGGGCAGGAATCGAACCCGTGACCTAGCGCTTACAAGGCCAACACGCTAACCACTACACCACTGAGGTAGTGAGGTTGATTCCTGAAACTTCAAGAGTAACAAACACAGGAACTGATATTTCCTGTTATGTATAGGATAAATACATAGGTACATAGGATAAGTACATACATGATCTAGGTATCCGTCGTGGCCGACGATTCCTGCTCCTCCAATGCAGGAAGACAAGGATAAGTACATACATACATACATACATATTGTGTATGTCTATTTGTCTATAGACCAAGACCAGGAATATGTTGCGTTGTTGCACTCACTAAGAAAATAAATTCCAGGATATATTATGAAAGGAGGGGGTGTGCGGTGTGGGGAAGGCAGGACGATTTTAGGGGGGGTTTCTCCTACCCTGTCCTCCTCTCTTCAATTTCGGGACAGCAAGAAGTCAACACCTCCGTTGTTATAGTTCACTCTATCACAGACCTCATGGAAAAATTACGCCTTCAATATTGTCTAGAAGCCCCTTCAATAGATCAGTTGCGCTTACTTGGGTGATGTTTCAAAGTCATAGCGCAGGAAAAATGAGGAGCAACGGAATTTTTCTTTTTCTTCTACGACTTCTAGGGCCCGAGATAAATCGATTTAAAAAATACCGGTAAATCGTGAAGTTTGACGTCACGGCATACGCTCCCGTAGGCGATGACGTCACATCAAATGTCCCGAGCAAAGCTCCCTCGCAGGCAACGCATAGTGAAATCTGACGTCACAACTCTTTGAACTTTTTCATTAGAACGGCAATTAAAAATTGAATTTTCGACCTTTTAGAGTTACTTTTTCGGAGTTTCGACCTCAAATTTGGATTTTTCACTACTTTTTACGTAGGAATTGACCATTTAATCTCGGGACAACAAGAAGTCGACACCTCCGTTGTTATAGTTCCCTCTATCACAGACCTCATGGAAAAATTACCCCTTCAATATTGTCCAGAAGCCCCTTCAATTGTTCAAACCCGCACTGCATTTAGCGTCTCCCTGTAAAACTCTCACAACTTCGGCACTGGGGGGTTTTGCAAGTTTTCTAATTTCGTAGAATGCTGCATAAAAGATAAGGTGAGTACGAACTGAGCAAATAGAAAAAAGTAGCTGATGCGAAGGAGAAGGAGGAGAAGGAGGAGAAGAAGAAGAGGAGAAAGAAGAGAAACAAGAAGAAGTTGAAGAAAGAGGAGGAGGAGGAGGAGGAGGAGAAGAAGAAGAAGATGGAGAGGAAGAAAAACGAGAAGAAGGAAACGAAGTTAGAAGAATACCCTGAGGAGACAAGGAAACAAGGTGAAAGGTAAAGAAAGAGGGAAAGAAAAGAGGTAGAATGGAAGAAAGGTTAAAAGGAGAGAGGAAGAAAAGGAGAAGAGTTTGCATGGAACAATGCATTAAGGTGAGAATATGTGAAGAATAAAAGCTTTTAAAAAAATGTAGAGAAAAGAGAGCTATAAAGAAGAAGCTTAGTAACAGAGAGAGAGAAGAAGAAAACCGAAAGAACGAATCGAAAAGAAGGAGAAGAAGAGGAAGAAGAAGTAGAAGGAGGAGAAGAAGTAGAAGAAGAAGAAGAGAAGAAGAAGTAGAAGAAGGAGAAGGGGGAGAAGAAGAAGGGAAAAGTAAGGTGTTCTATATTCTATAAGGTAAGCAGGTATATTGTCTGATCAATTTGCGCATTCTATAGAATACCTCGGTCTTCTATAGAATGCCGGTAACATATACATAGTTAAGTAAATGTAAATGCAGTTTCTTTGTGTTATTATGTCACAACTTTGGTGCTCACCGCAGCATTGTAGGATTTTCCCAATATCTCAATAATCCTAAAATCTAATGTTTACCTACCATGCTGGCACCGGTCGCTATGCGCATTTATATGTCATAGCTACTCATTTTCCTCACGAGGCTGAGTGGGCCCCGCAACAGCCAGTCACGGAATCAATCATTTGCATGATACAAATTTCTTGACCCCGCCGGGAATCGAACCCGGGTCTCCCGCGTGCAAGGCGAGCGCAGTGACCACTACGCCATGGGAGCTGACTAGGTATCAGTTATGGTCTCTACGCGTATTATTCGCGGGGCATTCTCGCAAGTACAAGAACTCGATTTCCTTCCCAACATAATATTAGTCGAGCTTAGAAAGCTATACCCCTTGAAAACACAGATGTGAAAATAAGGCCAAGTTCTTATTCGAAATGTCGACCTGTTTTCGAAAGTTCTTTTACCATTTTTCGGTAGAAATTTCGAAGGCCGATGATTTTCCCACCAGATTTTTGAGTAGGAATTTGTCTTTATTTTCACTTTTGTGTTTTGAGGGTGTTTATTTTGTTTAATTCGATGCCTTCTAGCTTTCATCTCGAAGTTCTCAAATCCAACTAGAATTGAAAGTTTAGGTCTTAAATCAAACGATTTAGGAAACGATTTTCTAGCCCTTTTGACTTCAGTCAAAACGGTGTGTTGAATTCCTAGAACATTTCCAACGTGGCACTCACCCCACTGCTGCTGGCAAGAAGGCGACCAATCAAAGGTAAAATATGATGTCCCTGATGATCTGAAGCATGTTGCTAAAAAATTCAATGAGAAGAATGAATAATTTGCCAAAATCAACAAAAAAGATATAATCCAAGGAACGATCAAAACGTCAAACCAAATAAAACTACTGTACTAGACATTCCTCGAACAAAATTACCAAATAATGACCTTCAATGAAATGCAATTACTCTATTGGATATTACTACTGAATTCAGTCAGTCCATGGGATCTCATCTGTTTACTTAGAAACACATGCAACATCAAAACACAATAAACACTATTGCAAAAAAAAATGAACTTTTCAAGAACCTTATGGATGGATCAAAACGTGCAGATCAACTAAAGGGACAAAAGGAGGAAGATAGTAAGAAGGAGACAAAAGAAGTAGGTATATTAAGAATTCTAGGTAATAGGCACACCAAAAAATATCCAAATCTTTTAAGTAGGTAACAAAACAAAATGTGGCTTGGTAATAACTTATCTCTATTTAGGTAGGTATTGGATGAAATATATTTTTTTAAATTTTAGATTGCATGCCAAATCAAAGTTTCAAGCTAATAAAATCTATCAAAATACCTTTTAAAAAGCCATTCATCCATGAAACCTATATTGTATTTTTCTAGGCACAGAGGTACTTAATGGGGCTGTATGACACTTCCGCTCACAATGGACCGAAAACACTAAAAAAAAAAAAAAAACGTAGGTATCGCTTGACTTTCAAATTAAAGACTTATTTTTCTTCTTTTTAGAAGAATGGCAATAAGAATTTGAATTTTTTATTCATAATAACATCATGGTATTGTAAAATTTAAAGAATTATGAACCCTATCTAGCTATTTCTGGCCAAAATTACTATTATGAAAAGAATAGATATCCTCAAAAATTACAATAATAATAATAATAAAAATA
>NW_007378792.1:42770-43488 GCF_000475195.1 Diaphorina citri
TGAACGAATCTCCCCCTTCCGAGACTTTGTTCGGAATCTATTCTCGAGTTTCTGCGGGGCTCTGAAAAATTTTCGCCTCCTCCTCCTCCTTCGCCTCTCCTCCTCCTCCTCCTCCTCCTTCTTCTTCTCTTTTCCTCTTTCTTCTTCTTGCTCTTCTACTTTTTCCTTTCCTTCTTCTTCTTCTTCTTCTGCCTCCTCTTCCTTCTTCTCAACCTCCTATTACTTTCTTTCCTCCTCTTCTCCTTCTTCTCCTTCTTCTTCTTCTTCTTCCTCCTGTAACCAAGGTATTCCTTCCTCTTCTTCCTTCTTCTTCTTTTTCTTTGCAACCTATTCTATTTCTATCGGAGGCAGATAAAATTCTTTACTGGCTTTCCATACGTTCTTCCTGTGACTGTGAACTTTAGATGTGAAGCTAAAACATGTGATGCTTTCAGCGACCTGTCTGCCTAAGACAAAAAAAAATCCATGGCTCTTAAGCTTAAGGGGTCAGGAACCCAATTGTTAATGTTTAAAAGCCTAGTTAGCTTGGAGGGTAGCGCTTACAAGGCGTCTGTAAGCGCTAGGTCGCGGTTTCGATTCCCTCCGGGGGCGAATTTTGTCCTGAAAGGATAAGCTTTCTATCCTGTCTTCCTCTTTCCTTGTCTACAGTTTCCTCTATCAAACCTCTATTAAAAAAAAAAAAAAAAAAAAAAAAAAAAAAAAAAAAAAAAAAAAAAAA
>NW_007378792.1:45461-71596 GCF_000475195.1 Diaphorina citri
ATCTATCGGCCCCTGCTCCTCCTCCCCCCCCCCCCCTCCTGCTCCTCTTCCTTTTTCTCCATTTCCACATCGTCTTCTTCCTCTCCTCCTCCCTCTCTATCTAATCACTCTTCTTCTTGTTCTCCCCCTTTCCCTTGTCCGTCGTTCTCCTTCTCCTCCTCCTTACCCTCCTCTTTATCTATCCCCTACTCCTCCTCCTTTTCTTTTTCTTCTTCTCCTGCTTCTCCTCCTACTCCTCCCTTTCTTCTTCTTCTTCTTCTTCTTCTTTTTCTCCCCCTTTTCCTCCTCCTCTTTCCTCTTCCTTTTCACCCCCTTCTCCTCCTCTTCCTCTTCACCAAATGGCACCCAATTGTTGTCAGCCCACATAAAATTTCAATTGGAACGGAACAGCAACTCCGAACAGCATTTGCCAATTTTGCCATCCTCTAATGAACCTTTTTTTTATCTTTTCCACATAAAATTTCAAATGATAACCATTACAAAAGTCCGTTTGATAGTTTTTTTTTTTTTTTTTTTTTTTTTTTTTTTTTTTTTTGTTTATTGTTCTCTCTCTCTCTCTCTCTCTCCCTCTCTTGCTTTCTCGATCTTTCTCTCTCTATATGTAGGTACATATATATTTCTCGCTCTATCTTTCTGTCTCTCTCTCTCTTCTTCATCATTTTCTCACTTTTCCCTTTATCATGCATGCTATCATTATCTCTCTCACACACATCTTCTCCCTTTCTCTTCTTTATCAATCTCTCTCTTTTTTTTCTCAGTTCCTCTTTATTTCATTCATCATTTTTCTCGCATATCTCTCTTTTATCACATCTCCCTTTCTCTCTCCTTTATAATTCTGTAGAATGTCTCCCTCTCTTTCTCTTTCCATTCATCTCACTCCTTCACATAGGTAGGTTCTAGTTCTCTCTTTTTCTTCCAAGGAGAGGAAAAGAAGCTGGGGGAAAATCAACCTTATTACTTTCCTTATCCCATAGAAAGTAATGTAATCGGGAGAAATTTTCGATGGTCAATCTTTAGAGCCAAAACACGTTCCGATGTCCCTAGAGCCCAAATATAAACTTTCAGTCATTGGTCCGTCTGTGTGTCTGTCTGTAAACAAAATACCTCTAGAACGGTAAGAGATTGAAATTGACAAAGATGCAACTAAATTTGAATTCAACCTCCTAAATGACCTTTACTCCTGTCTGTCTATTGACGAAAACTCGGTTCTTGAGTTTCTCAAGAAGGCCAAACTCAAATTGTAAGTAGGTACCTACCCTAAAGTGTATATAACATTATTATTCAATGTTGGCACACTCAAATAAATATAAATAAAAAAAAACCTCCTAAATGACTAGGTAGTCATAAAATTATGATATCTTAAGATCTAACTACCGGATCTCATTACACAGAACCTTGAGCTTGGCACTGATGTGGTACCTCATTACCGATAACTTTTGTAAGTACCAAGCAGTAGTTTTGATCACTTAAGTTGTATGACGATGACAAATTTTCACCCATATTTATGAACAAATTGCTGGCTCTCAGCAAGTGCTCAAGCATCAATTCCAAACATCTGATTGGCCAAAATTTGTTTAAGACTGATCTGAGACCGAGAATTTTCGTCCATAAATACGGGTGTAAGACACAGAATTAATGATCGAAGGCCATTACCAGTGTAAGTGTAGGTACCTACTTCAATGGACCAAAAAATTGTTAGTTTTTAAATTTAATAAATTACCCAAAATAAATGTATATTTGCGATCTGAGAATCAACCACAGAAAAACATAGTAATTTAAGATTACAAGCCAAACACCTCGTCAAATCTGTCTCCTGATCTTTTACAGTTATTTTTTCGGAGTTTTGACCTCAGATTTGGATTTTTCACAACTTTTTACGCAGGAATCGACCGACCATTTATTAATAATTTTTACCCATTTGCAACTGCTCCATTCCTTAGTAAATACCCTCAGTTCAATGATCAGCACATTGGAATTGAATGACTATCATTGAATGATGAATAAAATTGCTTACTGAGGACGGGATGACATAAATATGTACATGTACGTACATGATAATTGGATACTGCAGGAGATCAAACATGACAAACATTCCCTCTTGATGATGAATTGATGAGACACTCCAGTGCAAAAAATTCGGGACAGCATTTCCATCAAAAGAGAGAATTGTAACTACGAAGGTCTCATGGTCCCGAAAATGGGGAGAGAAGGAAGACAGGATAATAATAATAATAATAATATAGTGCTTATTTATACTGCTCGCATAGGACTGAAAAGTCCCTTTACTCCAGCAGTAGGCTACTGCTATTATTGTGGTCAAATTCTCACAATTCATGTTTCTGCGCATACGATTCTGCGCATCTCCTGAAGTCTGACGTCAGAGTTCAGGACTCTGACGGAAAATAAAAATTGAATTTTCGACCTTTAACAGTTGTTTTTTCGGAGTTTCGACCTCAGATTTGGATTTTTCACAACTTTTTACGTATAGGAATCGGCCATTTATTAATAATTTTTACCCATTTGCAACTGCTCCATTCCTTAGTAAATACCCTCAGTTCAATGATCACATTGGATTTTTTTTTTTATTTTATTTGTATTTATTAAAGTGTTCTAACTACATTGGAATTGAATGACTTAATGACTATCATTGAATGATGAATAAAATTGCTTACTGAGGACGGGATGACATAAATATGTACATGTACGTACATATAATAATTGGATACTGCAGGAGTATAAACATGACAGGAGTATAAACCTACCTCGGTGGTGTAGTGGTCAAGGCGCTCGCCTGGTAAGCAGGAGGGCATGGGTTCAATCCCAGCCGAGGTATGGAATTTTATCCTCAATATAATTTGAGAATTTGACCACAATTTAATAAATAGGTTAACGCCTCTTATAGGATGGCAGAACTCATGATGATAATGGCCCCACAAAGGGTTAAAGTCTTCTGGAATGACAGGAAAGGCTTATGAGGACCCCACTAGGGGTTAACAACTTCTTGTTAGGGTGACAGGAATGAATAACAAATCTGTGAACGAATTTGATATTTCCGGCCTCAGACTTGCCTAGCAACAAAAATTTATACATTCCCTTCCTCGAACATACAGGGTGTCCACCAATGTTGACCCACTCAAATTGCTCCGAATCTGTTGGAATGAATGTTGCAAAAATCAAAGAAATACGGGTTTTTTTTTCTCAAAATTTCAAAAGATTCGGAGCAATTTGAGTGGGTCATTCATTGGTGGATACCCTGTATAGCAACATTCTGACAATAACCAGGTACACCTATTATACCTCGATAATATAGGTACCTAAAGGCCCGTTCCCACACAAAAAATCGTGTCGTGCATAAGTGGGGACACTCATTAAATTACATTGCTCACAAGGACATTTTGTGTCGTTCGGAAAAAAATCGTGTCGTCCATAAGTGGGGACACTCATTAAATTACATTGCTCACAAGGACATTTTGTGTCGTTCGGAAAAAAATCGTGTCGTGCATAAGTGGGAACTCATTAAATTACATTGCTCACAAGGACATTTTGTGTCGTTCGGAAAAAAATCGTGTCGTGCATAAGTGGGAACACTCATTAAATTACATTGCTCACAAGGACATTTTGTGTCGTTCGGGGAAAAAAATCGTGTCGTGCATAAGTGGGAACACTCATTAAATTACATTGCTCACAAGGACATTTTGTGTCGTTCGGAAAAAAATCGTGTCGTGCATAAGTGGGGACACACTCATTAAATTACATTGCTCACAAGGACATTTTGTGTCGTTCGGGGAAAAAAATCGTGTCGTGCATAAGTGGGAACACTCATTAAATTACATTGCTCACAAGGACATTTTGTGTCGTTCGGGGAAAAAAATCGTGTCGTGCATAAGTGGGAACACTCATTAAATTACATTGCTCACAAGGACATTTTGTGTCGTTCGGGGAAAAAAATCGTGTCGTGCATAAGTGGGAACACTCATTAAATTACATTGCTCACAAGGACATTTTGTGTCGTTCGGGGAAAAAAATCGTGTCGTGCATAAGTGGGAACACTCATTAAATTACATTGCTCACAAGGACATTTTGTGTCGTTCGGGGAAAAAAATCGTGTCGTGCATAAGTGGGAACACTCATTAAATTACATTGCTCACAAGGACATTTTGTGTCGTTCGGGGAAAAAAATCGTGTCGTGCATAAGTGGGAACACTCATTAAATTACATTGCTCACAAGGACATTTTGTGTCGTTCGGGGAAAAAAATCGTGTCGTGCATAAGTGGGAACACTCATTAAATTACATTGCTCACAAGGACATTTTGTGTCGTTCGGGGAAAAAAATCGTGTCGTGCATAAGTGGGAACACTCATTAAATTACATTGCTCACAAGGACATTTTGTGTCGTTCGGGGAAAAAAATCGTGTCGTGCATAAGTGGGAACACTCATTAAATTACATTGCTCACAAGGACATTTTGTGTCGTTCGGGGAAAAAAATCGTGTCGTGCATAAGTGGGAACACTCATTAAATTACATTGCTCACAAGGACATTTTGTGTCGTTCGGGGAAAAAAATCGTGTCGTGCATAAGTGGGAACACTCATTAAATTACATTGCTCACAAGGACATTTTGTGTCGTTCGGGGAAAAAAATCGTGTCGTGCATAAGTGGGAACACTCATTAAATTACATTGCTCACAAGGACATTTTGTGTCGTTCGGGGAAAAAAATCGTGTCGTGCATAAGTGGGAACACTCATTAAATTACATTGCTCACAAGGACATTTTGTGTCGTTCGGGGAAAAAAATCGTGTCGTGCATAAGTGGGAACACTCATTAAATTACATTGCTCACAAGGACATTTTGTGTCGTTCGGGGAAAAAAATCGTGTCGTGCATAAGTGGGAACACTCATTAAATTACATTGCTCACAAGGACATTTTGTGTCGTTCGGGGAAAAAAATCGTGTCGTGCATAAGTGGGAACACTCATTAAATTACATTGCTCACAAGGACATTTTGTGTCGTTCGGGGAAAAAAATCGTGTCGTGCATAAGTGGGAACACTCATTAAATTACATTGCTCACAAGGACATTTTGTGTCGTTCGGGGAAAAAAATCGTGTCGTGCATAAGTGGGAACACTCATTAAATTACATTGCTCACAAGGACATTTTGTGTCGTTCGGGGAAAAAAATCGTGTCGTGCATAAGTGGGAACACTCATTAAATTACATTGCTCACAAGGACATTTTGTGTCGTTCGGGGAAAAAAATCGTGTCGTGCATAAGTGGGAACACTCATTAAATTACATTGCTCACAAGGACATTTTGTGTCGTTCGGGGAAAAAAATCGTGTCGTGCATAAGTGGGAACACTCATTAAATTACATTGCTCACAAGGACATTTTGTGTCGTTCGGGGAAAAAAATCGTGTCGTGCATAAGTGGGAACACTCATTAAATTACATTGCTCACAAGGACATTTTGTGACCTAAGAAACGAGTAGTACACCCAAGTCCTAGCATAGCAATGGTTAATTTAACATTGTAGCAATGAATAAGCTGCTCTCAGCAATCAGTAATTCACAAAATCTACCATTGTGTTTCGTTACACCTCGTAATGATGGAGATTGGAGATGAAATTGAATTAAAACCTTCAGTGGTTCACAACACTGAGCTCGATTCGAGCTCCAGTTACTCACGAGACAGAGTCTTGTATCGGAGAAATGGTCATTTTTCGTCTCGTGTCGCGAAAAATGGTAATTTTTCGTCTCGTGTCGCGACAAATGGTCATTTTTCGTCATGACTAAATTTTAATGAGTTAGAATGAGAGTTTTCGTATTCCCAACATCCGATGATGTTCAATTCATGGTAAGCTCACTCCCAACGAATTGCCCATATCATGGTTCGATTGCTTATCTTTAAAGGGGACACCTTGGTTTCAGGGGAAAATTGAACGGGGACCACCAGGCTTCCATGGCCAAAGGGACCAGGCCAGGGCAGTTGATCAGTGTGCCCACATTTTGAGAACGGCTCCCTTCTTCTGCCCACCTCCTAAATGTCTTCCAAAATTAATGATGTTAGATTGCGAACAGACGCAGATAGTGTTGGGTTTAACAATAAGTAAAAGTATAGGTGTAAATATAACAATGGGATGAGCAGGGCCGGATTACCCATAAGGCAGAATGGCAGACTGCCACGGGCCCCGCGCTTTTGGGGGCCCCGCGCTTTGAGGACTTACACTAGATATTATGGGTTTTTTTCTAAAAAAAAAAGACAGGGATTTGTCTCGTCAGAGAACAAACTTAGTATGCCTTTTGTCTTGTCAAAGAACAAACTTAGTATGCCTTTTGTCTTGTCAGAGACAGGGCCGGATTACCCATAAGGCAGAATGGCAGACTTCCACGGGCCCCGCGCTTTTGGGGGCCCCGCGCTTTGAGGACTTACACTAGATATTATGGGTTTTTTCTAAAAAAAAAAATCGCCTGCGGCGCTGAAAAATTTACTTTTGGTGAGCCTGGATTTCTCAAGATTGTGGACCAAAATTTTTAAAAATTTCGCCTGCGGCGCTCTAATTTATTTTGCTCACTTTGGCGTTCAGCTAAAATTAGGATAAGAAAATATCTAGCAAAATTTTCAAAAATTTCGCCTGCGGCACTCTATTTTATTTTGCTCACTTTAGCGTTCAGCGAAAATTAGGATAAGAAAATATCTACGAATTAGGTACGTCAAAAATTAACTTGTGACAAAGCATGAGGCACATATCTACCTACTTTTTGAAAAATTTCGCCTGCGGCGCTGAAAATTTTAAGTTCGATCAGCCCAAACTGGGGGCCCCGCGCCTTTGAAACTGCCCCGGGCCCCGCGGGGGGCTAATCCGGCCCTGGGGATGAGGACGGGACAGAATGCAGTAACATTTAGACACATGCACAGACGAGGAAAACAAAAGAGGACAATATGATACAAGAGAGGAAGGATGAGGAAAAAGAAGAAGTACAAGGAAATAGTGAGAACAATACAAGGACGAGGAAAAAGAGGAGAAGAAGAAGACAAAGAGGAGGACGAGGAGAAGAAGAAAAGGGGGGAGGAGAGAAGAGGAATTCATTTCACCGCTCGTCGAGAAAGGGCATAATGCATATAAAATAAGGTAAGCTATTATCCATTTTGAATATTTTGGGTGTCTAATATGAATCTAATTAACAACTATCCACATTTTCCTTGAAAGCGATTGCATTTCTTCCTTAATGGATTGCATTTCCATGTTCTCTCTTTCTTCGATTTGGACTTGTACGTTCTCTTTATCTCTTTACTGACTTTTCCTCTATTTCTTTGATTTGTACTCGTATATGCTCTTTATGAAATTAAAAATAAATGAAAAGAAAATGAAATTAAAAATAAAAGAATTCTATCTATCAAGAAACAATGAAATATAAATGAAACTTAAGAATGAACTAATAAAGAAGATGAAGAAAATTCAAGAAGAAAAATAATTAAGAAGAATTCCCTAAAAGTACTCTAGTACTTAAAGGGATTTATTCCAATAGAACATTTTATTGTTAATGTGATAAAAAATAAACTTCAATATTATTATTATATCTTCTGCGCTTTTCTGACTTTTCTCGTCTCTTCTTTCCCCACATCTCGTATCGCTTTCTTAACTCTCTTTCCTTTTGATTCTTTCTCCACATCAATCTAGTCTTCTACTTATCCCAGTGTTTGTACTCCGTCTATCTTGTCTTGTTTTTCTTTCCAAGCTTCCAGCGTATTCTTTCACATCCTCATCTCGTTATCTTTAATCTTATTAACTTTCCCTTCCCTCCATCTAGTCTTGCCGTTCTCTTTTTACTTCTTCTTCTTGTGTTTTTTTTTTTTCTTTTCCTCCTCTCCCTTTGTCCATCTCTTTTGCCAGTTTCTCCACTTTCTTCTACGTCTTCTATAGCTTCTTCATCATGTTTTTCTTCTTCTTTACTTACCTACTTTTTCACCTTGTCTCTCTTCTCCTCCTCTTTCTTCTCCTTCTTCTTGTTTCCCTTCTTTGCCTCTTCCTTCTTTCCTACGCTTCTTTTCTCAGCACTGCACTTACTGCTACGTCTTCCATAGCTTCATTTCCTTGCATATCTACTGCTTTAACGTCTGATATTGTGTTATCTAGACGTTCTAGTGCTCTTTCTGTTTTCCCTCCGGAGTCTATTTCTGCAATTTCTTTCCCACTGTTTATCTTGTGTTTCTTTTTCCTTCAACTATTTCTCTTTCTTGTGTTTGTATTTTTGACGATTTTCTTTAGAAGTTTAATGAGTAGGAGAGTTTCTTCTTCACATTTCCTTCTCGAATATTCATTTCTTCCAATATTTGTGGTACATCTGCATGGTTTTCTTTTTCTTCTTCTTCTTCTTCTTCTTCTTCTTCTTCTCCTCCTCCTCCTCCTCCTCCTTCTTCTCCTTCTTCTTCTTCTTCCATCTCCTTCTTCTTCTTCCATCTCCATCTCCTTCTTCTTCTTCCATCTCCATCTCCTTCTTCTTCTTCCATCTCCTTCTTCTCTTCCCGTTCTCCAGCTCTATTTTCTTTCTGTTTCTTGATTTCTTTGTATTTTGCATTTCCTTGGAAGTGAAGAGAGGGGGAAAAGGAGGGAGGTGTCAGCAGAAAGGGGAGAGAGGGGAGGAAGGAAAATCAGCAAAAAATAGGAGTGGGAGGGCGAGGGAAGGCAGATATCAGCAGCTCCTTCTCCTTTATGAGCAGCAATTTGGCGACGTCAGCAAGAAATGAGAGAAAACGAGAAGAGGGGAAGAGAAGAAGGAAACACCAGAAGGAGAGAAAGAAAGAGGAGAGAAGAGAAGGGGAAGAAGGAGGAGACATAAGACGCGGAGATGGAGAGATGGAGAATAAGATGAGGAAGAGAAATGAAAGAAAGAGAAGGAGAAAGAGAGAACAGAAGAACAGCAAGGAAGAGGAAAAGGAAGACTTTGAGGAGAAAGATATGAGGAAGGGGGAGAAGGAGGGGGGGGGAGTAGAGGAGAAGAAAAGAAGATGAAGGAGGAAGGCCAACTAGAAAAGAAAGAGTTAGAGACAGAGAGGGAGAGAGAAGAGAAAGCCAGAGAAGGAGGAATTTGAGGAGGAGGAGGAGGAGGAGATGAAGAGAAAAAGAGACGAGGAGAAGAAGGAATGACTGAGAACGTCCTAATTCAAACCCATCCACCTCTGGACTTTTAACCACCCAGGTAAAAAATTCATCTCAACAAAATCTATTCAGTCAATCCACCCTGTATTTGAGTTCACGTGTGTAAACATGGCATCCTGTTTATTCTAATGAATAGTGAATAGTCTGAACACACTCATTTCTGAACTCATTTCTACACTCCCTCGCAACTCGAGACTATAGAATAGAATTTTAATAGAATATGCATAGGCATAGGCAGAATAGAATTTGAATAGATAGGTAAAATAGAATAGAATATGGTTACTTAGGATAGAATAGAATACCTATTTTGAATTAAATAGAATAGAATTTGTGAAAAAATTTAGGTAGGTAGCTAGGTATATTCTATTTTAGGGTTGAAAACAGTAGAATACTGCTTGGATGGAAGAGCTCCTTTAGGTTAGGAGAACCCCTGCCACTTAAAAGAGAGAGAGAGAAAAAAAAAAAAATCTGGTGTGAACATCACACGACTTTCCTTATCCTATTGAATGGTGCTTATTTGGGTGTTCTGTTGTAACATTTACAATATTTCTAACTGTTAGTCAGTAGGTACAGCACACACACACACACACACACACACACACACACACACACACACACACACACACACACACACACACACACACACACGGAACCAATTTTCAGATTTTTACACTACTAAGGAGGTTCCTATAAAAAATAATTATAATAATTATCATAGACAGGACCTACATTACATCAACCCGAGTTCCCAGTTCCTAGGTCAAGACGAAATCAATTATTGTGTCCAACATATTATACGTATACCTACTCACTATACAATTACTTACTAGTATGATCAAGATATAACTTTTATCTTGATACGAAAGATAGGAAAACAATACAGGGTGACGAAGCTTCTTAAGAATCTACACTGAGAAAAAAACTAGGGTGTCTAAGTAATCGAGCGACTGGGTTCCGGAACTGTACAATATGAGGATCAGAAAGCTCGATTCCTTTCCAACTCTATAAATCAGGGGAAATAACCCAATAATAGAGGTCTTCCCCCTTAAGTTAGAAACTTGTGGTATCCTATAGGAGCTACTGGTCGCTACATTTGTTACTCAATTTTCCTCGGTTCCTCAAGAGGTGACCCAAGCTCCAAGCACAGAGCCGAAAATTCACGGGCTGAGTGCACCCTCCGTTCAGTATTCACGAGGCTGAGAGCACCCTCCGTTCAGTATTCAGGAGGCTGAGTGCACCCCGTATTCCCAGGAGCAATACGATTGTAATGGAGAATATTGATATGACCTCGGAGTGTCCTTAATGCTGCGGTGCGGTGTCTTAAATGTGAACCTGATCCGAGCTCCCTGTTTTGTTGTTGTTATTGTTGTTGTTGTTGTTGTTGTTGTTGTTGTTGTTGTTGTTGTTGTTGTTGTTGTTGTTGTTGTTGATTGTTGTTGGTGTTGTTGTTGTTGTTGTTGTTGTTGTTGTTGTTGTTGTTGTTGTTGTTGTTGTTGTTGTTGTTGTTGGTGTTGTTGCTAACGTCTTCGACTACCACGTCCATCAAACTGTGTCGAAGCCTTTTTTTTCCAAGAGGTTTAATAGAGGAAACCGTAACTCCTAAGGTCTTATCGTCCCGAAAGCGAAGAGGAAAGGAAGACAAGATAGAGGAAGCCAGCCGTTCCGAGAACGAGCCTTATCTGTTTAGGAAAAAATCCGCCCCCGGGCGGAAATCGAACCCGCGGCCTACCGCTTACACGGCAGACGCTCTACCAACCAAGCTAACCAGGCTGGCATGATAAGAAAGAGGTCTAACGTCACTATATAACTGCTGTGGTTTATAGTGAGGGGGGTTTTACCCTCCATTCGGTGACAAGCTGCTTTTTTGGTACCTTACCCTTTTAAACCAACCTCAGTGGTGTAGTGGTTAACGCCGTGGACTTCGGATCTGGAGGTTGGTGGTTCGAGTCCTAGTCAAGTCATAAAATTTAGCGTAGTGCATTAAGCAGGGAACGACGTTTGTGACAAGCATTTATGCTCAACACAGTTAAAAATTCCTTACCTTACCCTTTAAAATGAAATTTCAGGAGCCATTATTACAAACATGACCTTTCCAAGGTTTTCCACTGTTATAGAGCGTTTTCCATTACCCTGTTATAGAACTAGAACCCTATTACCCCAATATCGTTTTAATATTCACACATGCATCCCGCAGGAACCCTTATTTTCCTAACGTTTCCCAATTTCGAGGACATTTAATTTTAATTGGGTAACCCTTTTGTATAGTTTCCCCCACGTATGAAAATTTTCGTACGTAATTTTCGCCCACTCTTTCTCTGTCTGCTCTCTCTATCTCTTCTCTTTCCCTCTCTTTAACCTCCATTTTATATCTCTCTCTCTCTCTCTCTCGCTCTCTCTCCCTCTCGCTCTCTCTCCCTCTCGCTCCCTCCCTCTCTCGCTCCCTCCCTCTCCTTCCCTCTCTCCCTCTCCTTCCCTCTCTCAGTCTCTCTTTCTCTCACTCTTTCTCTCTCTCTCTCTCTCTCTCTCTCTCTCTCTCTCTCTCTCTCTCTCTCTCTCTCTTCTCTCTCTCCTCTCCTTATCTTCTCTCTCTCTCTCTTCTCTCTCTCTCTTTCTCTCTCTCTTCTCTCTCTCCTCTCTCTCTCTCTCTCTCTCTCTCTCTTTCTCTCTCTCTCTCTCTTTCTCTCTCTGTCTCTCTTTCTCTCTCTCTCTCTCTTTCTCTCTCTGTCTCTCTTTCTCTCTCTGTCTCCTTTCATTATTTTTTCTTCTCTCTACTTCAGACTTCGAGTGCTTTTAAATGAATAAATGAAATCCCATTCTTATACACTTCTTATTTACCTAATTGTTATGCAAGAGGAGACATTAAAATAAAAGAATCTTTTTTCTAAAAAAAAAAAAAAAAAAAATCTTTTTTTTTAACCCCTTTAGGAATATGTAGGTATTATGGGCCCGTACAGAAAAAGCCCACTCAGAGGCTTAGGTGTAGGGACAAACAGCCCTAAAAGTTGGGTTAAGGTTATAGAAGTCTATGATTGAGCCCACTTCTGCGGCTGATTGATTAGAGCACTGACTCTCAAGTTGGAGGTGCTGGCTTCAAATCCCAGGTAGGGCAGAAATTTTCTGACCAACCTTCTTAGGCATTGGTAAGAATATAAGGGCAGCCACTCACACTCAGACCACCTAACAGATCTAGGTCTTCAAGCTTTTTCTCCCACACATATTCTGATGGCCTGAGTCTAAGTGGCTGGCATGTGATTTGAAGTGACCCAAATGTGGTTCTTCCTGGGTAGGATATCCCAGCAGAGTTGGAAGCATTAGGTGTTTGTGTCCAACTTTACGGCACCACTTGGTTTTGTCTGCTCAACTCATAACTTACCTTTGGAACTAATCCTGGCAGTTGATGGTTCCACGGTGTGGTTAATATCACAAATTCACACCAACTATCATGAAACTCTTCCGATTCAAATGATAACACATAGAAACAGCATAAGGGGACTGAACTTTAGGGTGATTAGATTAGAAACTTCAGATTTTAATTTAAAAACACCTAAGATACTTTGGATTAAGTAAAGGTTAATATTTAAAACACCTAAGAAATTTTGGATTTAAGGAAGGTAATTTAAAAACACCTAACACAGCTCACAGTATCACAAGATAACACCAAAATTGGAACTCATTGGACAGATAAAATTTAATATTCTACTTTTCACACACTAGTACAAAAGACTTTGCCACTTTGGTGTTTAATAACTTCCTAAGGTAAGATGGATAGGTAGGGATTATTTAGAATATAATGACATGAACTACAAGTAGGGATTATTTAGAATTTAATGACATGAACTACAAAGAGAATTTCAACATGAAATCAGAAACTTCATTATCCATTGAACTCTCAAAATAATCAAGAACAAGAAAGAATTTAAGAATGATAAACAAATTCACAAAAATTTCAACATGAAATCAGAAACTTCATTATCCATTGAACTCTCAAAATAATCAAGAACAAGAAAGAATTTAAGAATGATAAACAAATTCCTTCAGCCAAGATTTTTAAATCACCATTGAAATTCACAACTTTTTTAACTCAAAAACCTGAATTGAAATTGATATGATGTTTCACCCCGTACTTAGATTCTATAGGTACCTAGAATTATGTGTCTGTGATGTATGTGAATAGAGTCAGCAGTCTCAGCACTCAAGCAGCACAGACACAAACAAACACCTCATCAGTGAGTCAGCACATACTGAAATGAAGGGAGGGGGGAGAGGGGAAATCAGAACATATCTACTGGGAATGAGGGAGGGATGGGGAGGAATCAGCAAGTAGTCGGATGGAGGAAGAGAGAGAGAGGATGAGGAATCAGCACAGGAATGAAATGAGGGGAAGGGAGGAGAGGATGGGAAGTCAACACATAATAGGATAGGAAAGGGAGGGAGATACCAGAAGAGAGAGGGGAGGGACTGAAAATCAGCACACTCAAGGCAAGGTTGAAGCTGAAGACAAGGAGCTAAAATCTGCTAACACAAAGGCTTATCACTAGATTTATATTGCAATTGGACATGTAAACTATGTAATTCCAAGGTAGAAAGCAGGAAAAGGGATTCAATAAACCGAAACTTAAGGCAAGGTTGCAGTTGAAGACAAGGAGCTAAAGTCTGCTAACACAAACTCAAGGCAAGGAGGTACTTAAAGTCTGCTAACACAAAGCCTTATATCACCAGATTTATAGCTTTGACACGAAAAAAAGCGATCAATCAAGGAGCTCGAGCTTTAAAAATAGCTTCCGAGTAAAAAATTGAAAGTAAAAAAAAAAAAGTATAATGTTTCAAGAATTGATAAATTGATTGTAAAAGAGATGGAGGGATAGGAGAGGGAGATGAAATGGGAAGAGATAGAAGGAAAGACTGTGAGAGAGGGACAGAGAGAAGAAGAGGGAGGGAGAAAGAGGGACAGGGAGAGAGAAGGAAAGACTGTGAGAGAGGGACAGAGAGAAGAAGAGGGAGGGAGAAAGAGGGACAGGGAGAGAGAAGGAAAGACTGTGAGAGAGGGACAGAGAGAAGAAGAGGGAGGGAGAAAGAGGGACAGGGAGAGAGAAGGAAAGACTGTGAGAGAGGGACAGAGAGAAGAAGAGGGAGGGAGAAAGAGGGACAGGGAGAGAGAAGGAAAGACTGTGAGAGAGGGACAGAGAGAAGAAGAGGGAGGGAGAAAGAGGGACAGGGAGAGAGAAGGAAAGACTGTGAGAGAGGGACAGAGAGAAGAAGAGGGAGGGAGAAAGAGGGACAGGGAGAGAGAAGGAAAGACTGTGAGAGAGGGACAGAGAGAAGAAGAGGGAGGGAGAAAGAGGGACAGGGAGAGAGAAGGAAAGACTGTGAGAGAGGGACAGAGAGAAGAAGAGGGAGGGAGAAAGAGGGACAGGGAGAGAGAAGGAAAGACTGTGAGAGAGGGACAGAGAGAAGAAGAGGGAGGGAGAAAGAGGGACAGGGAGAGAGAAGGAAAGACTGTGAGAGAGGGACAGAGAGAAGAAGAGGGAGGGAGAAAGAGGGACAGGGAGAGAGAAGGAAAGACTGTGAGAGAGGGACAGAGAGAAGAAGAGGGAGGGAGAAAGAGGGACAGGGAGAGAGAAGGAAAGACTGTGAGAGAGGGACAGAGAGAAGAAGAGGGAGGGAGAAAGAGGGACAGGGAGAGAGAAGGAAAGACTGTGAGAGAGGGACAGAGAGAAGAAGAGGGAGGGAGAAAGAGGGACAGGGAGAGAGAAGGAAAGACTGTGAGAGAGGGACAGAGAGAAGAAGAGGGAGGGAGAAAGAGGGACAGGGAGAGAGAAGGAAAGACTGTGAGAGAGGGACAGAGAGAAGAAGAGGGAGGGAGAAAGAGGGACAGGGAGAGAGAAGGAAAGACTGTGAGAGAGGGACAGAGAGAAGAAGAGGGAGGGAGAAAGAGGGACAGGGAGAGAGAAGGAAAGACTGTGAGAGAGGGACAGAGAGAAGAAGAGGGAGGGAGAAAGAGGGACAGGGAGAGAGAAGGAAAGACTGTGAGAGAGGGACAGAGAGAAGAAGAGGGAGGGAGAAAGAGGGACAGGGAGAGAGAAGGAAAGACTGTGAGAGAGGGACAGAGAGAAGAAGAGGGAGGGAGAAAGAGGAAAAAGAGACAACCAGATCTACACAAACTTACAACAAAAGTATCAAGTTAAAATTTCAAACTCACTTCCTTTATTCAATTAAGTAATACAAAATCAAGAAATCAAGTACATACCTATATTTCTACAGATAGGTAAGTACTTTACTTACCACCCTATAGACAACATACAAAATATCCCACACCAAGCAAACAAGCACACTAAACTCTGAACAGAGAAGGTGGAATACAAAATAACACAAAGGCTCTCCGATTTCAAACAATGTCATTCAAAACCCTTGAGTTTAATTTTTCTCCGGGAAATGTCACGGTTCATACGAGTAACATGAGCTCCGGTACATTTTGAATAACAATATCCTCTGATGGTACGTAACTGGATGGAAAATGATGTGTAGGTACCTACTTGTTTCAATGTTTCACTAATGGAGGTAACTAAATGAAAAATAATTTTGTTGCTTACAAAGGCTACATGATTAGGTACCGCACATAATATTGTTATGTTATCATTCCTGAAAGTAATTTTACAGAAATCAGAAACTTCATTATCCATTGAACTCTCAAAATAATCAAGAAGAAGAAAGAATTTAAGAATGATAAACAAATTCCTTCAGCCAAGATTTTTAAATCACCATTGAAATTCACAACTTTTTTAACTCAAAAACACTTCACGATTACCACAAAATTGCCGACAATTAAAGCAAGAATATAAAAGATAATATTTTAATTTAAACAACAATTAAATATTTAAATAATGACATTTAAATTACTGAAATTCTTCTAAAAATTAATTCAAAATCTTTTTAAATAATATTTCAAAAAAATAAACAAAATTCTTTCGCGAAACAACATAGGCCTACTTCGGTGAACTTAGCTTCAAGAACTGTTCAGGGTCTCCACACTCTCCACTCCAAATTTTAAAAAATCACTAGATTCGAGGAAAAAAAATCACTAGATTTGACTTGAAAATCACTAGATTTCTAAATTCTTCCAAATGGTAGTTTACTCGTGGTTTTTGAGGGTAGAAGTCTTGTATACTCTTTTTATAGTAGAAAAATCCTCTATAGGCAATGGAAAAACTGGTTAACTACTTTCTATGACTCCAATATTTTTTTTTAAAACCTAGCAGCACGCTATTGGCCAGATGGTCACCCATCCGGGTACTAACCACGCGCAACCGTGCTCATATGTTTCTACCTCCATTTTACCCCCTGTATGTTTCTACCTCCCTTTTACCCCCTGTATGTTTCTACCTCCCTTTTGAACGAAGGGAATTAAGGAGAGTAGAACAAAAAGAAAGCAGGAAAAGAAGGAGAAGAAGAAGAAGAAGGAGGCGGAGGAGAAGAAGAAGAAGGAGGAGGAGAAGAAGAATGAAGAAGGAGATATGAAACAAAGATATTATAGGACAGAGAAGGAAGAAGAAGAAGAAAACGAAGGGAATTAAGGGGAGTAGAACAAAAAGAAAGCAGGAAAAGAAGGAGAAGAAGAAGGAGGCGGAGGAGAAGAAGAAGAAGGAGGAGAAGAAGAATGAAGAAGAAGATATGAAACAAAGATATTATAGGACAGAGAAGGAAGAGAGGAAGAGAAGGGATCAACAAAGACTTTAGGAAAGAAGGGTAGACAGAGGTGGAAGGGGAAGAGAAAAAAGGAGGAAATGGAAAGGAGGATGGAGGAGAAGGATAAAAAGAAGAAGAAGGAGAAGTCGGAGATGAAGAAGGAGGTGGAGATGAAGAAGGAGGAGAAGAAGAACGAAAAAGGAGGTGGAGATGAAGAAGGAGAAGAAGAAGAACGAAGAAGGAGGTGGAGATGAAGAAGGAGAAGAAGAAGAACGAAGAAGGAGGTGGAAATGAAGAAGGAGAAGAAGAAGAACGAAGTAGGAGGGGGAGGAGGAAGGGAATTAGGAGGAGAGGTAGGAAGAGAAGTACAAAAAAGGAATGGAGGAGAAGAAGAGGAAGAAGTCTTACGAACTAGGTCAATGTTAGAGCTCCACCCCACCTGTTTCCTATTTCGCCCCGATTTCCCCGGTTTTCGGGGAGAGAGGGGGTGCATGTGTCTCGTCTCTCACTTACAAAGTCTTTTGTCGTTACGAGGAATTAAGGAGCAGGCAACCTTGTTTAAGTCTCAAGTGAGATCCATTAAGGATTTAAGGACCGTCGTTTCCTATTTTGCCCCGATTTTCCCGGTTTTCGGGGAGAGAGGGGGTGTCTCGTCTCTGACTTACAAAGTCTTTTGTCGTTACGAGGAATTAAGGAGCAGGCAACCTTGTTTAAGTCTCAAGTGAGATCCATTAAGGATTTAAGGACTCTTTTTCTTTGTTGGAGTCTTCCTCTTTCCACCTCTCTTCTTCTTCTCATCCTTTTGATGTTCTCTCACTCTTGCGGGATTTGCTCTTTGCCTTTCAAGGAAAAAAAAGGAGGAGGAGGAGGAGAAGAAGAAAAAGGAGAAGAAGAAGAAGAAGAAGAAGAAGAAGAAGGAGGAGGAGGAGGAGGAGAAGAAAGAAAGAAAGAGAAAGATAGCTTTTGTTAAATGTAGATTTTTCATTAAACATAAAAGACATATTTCCCAAAAATGTTTGGAGGTTCTCTCGCTTACTCCTCTCTTTAGTATACCTACCTATCAATTTATCGAAATAGGTAGGTACCTATTTTATCAGACTTTGGTCGGGGCAAAAGACCTCTTGAAGAACAAAAAAAAGTTTGGAGGTGCGGGGCATCGATCCCCGTACCTCTCGCATGCTAAGCGAGCGCTCTACCATCTGAGCTACACCCCCTATTGATATGTACGGTGATGTTTAGTGTTTATAAAGTGGATAATATTTAGTGGTAGTATTGATAACAGGTAGTTCCAGTTCGACACCCGTACGAGACAGATAATATTAAGGTCATCTAGTGATAACAAAACCTCTGGCTAAAGTTTCTGAACCAGTTTGAGATTTAATTGGAACTTCGGCTGTTCTCTCAGAAAGGACGGACTGTGTAGCAGTGATGGCTTGACCAATTTTGATAAGATCGTAATAAAAAAATACATAATTTAAATAGCCTTGGTTGGTAGGTTGGTTGGTTAGGTAGGTTGGTAGGTAGGTTAAATAGCCTAGTTAGCTTGGTTGGTAGAGCGTCTACGTTGCAAGCGCTAGGTCGCGTGTTCGATTCAAGCCCTGGGCGGATTTTATCCTGAACGGATAATGTTCGTTCTCGTAACGGCTGGCTTTCTTCTATCCTGTCTTCCTTCTCTCTTCGCTTTCGGGACGATAAGACCTTAGTAGTTACTGTTCCCTCTATCAAACATCTTTGTAAATGTAAATGCAGTTTCTTTGTGTTATTACATTGGTGCTCACTGCAGCATTGTAGGATTTTCCCAATATCTCAATAATCCTAAAATCCAATGTTTACCTACCAAGCTGGCACCGGTCGCTATGCGCATTATATTACACAGCTACTCATTTTCCTCACGAGGCTGAGTGGGCCCCGCAACAGACAGTCACGGTATCAATCATTTGCATGATACAAAATTTCTTGACCCCGCCGGGAATCGAACCCGGGTCTCCCGCGTGCAAGGCGAGCGCAGTGACCACTACGCCAGGGAGCTGACCCATCGTCATAATCTGCAGAAGACTACTTAAGCTGGCATTGCTGCAAATGCCTTGATATCCTCTATTGATCAAACATCTTTAAAAAGAGTCATGTGTCATTGACCCTTTTTCGGCCATTTGGACAATTGAACAATTGGGCAATCCATCCTTCCGAGATTCTTTGCCACGAACTCCCTTGAAAAGGATCATGGGAGGTACGGGGATTGAACCCACGTCCTCCCGATTGGCAAAAGAGCGTCTTGACCACTACACCACCGAGACAATACACTGTTAAGACTATTTTAGAGGAAGGAGAGAGCAATACTCTTATCAGAACATGGTAAAGTGTAGCAATGTATTTTATGATGTTAAGCAATAGATTTTTTCACCTAGGTAGCATGTTTTTTTTTTTTTTTTAATGCACTCTGCATTCTAATGATTCTAATTTTTTAATCCATTCATTGACAGGAGATACATAATTTATTAAATGGTGCTATTTTACCTCTCTAATCAACAGGGGGTGTAGCTCAGATGGTAGAGCGCTCGCTTAGCATGCGAGAGGTACGGGGATCGATGCCCCGCACCTCCAAAACTTTTACCTCTTCGAATCCCTGTCGAGGGGAGGAAAATTTTCCTTCCTCCCTCAGGTTTTCGAAGATTTCCAAGAAAATTTAAGGGTGGTCCAGATGTCCATTTTTCAGTTTGAGGTTTGATAGTGGGAACTGTAACTACTGAGGTCTTATCCGAAAGAGGAGAGAAGAGGTAGACAGGATTGGAGAAACATAGCCGTTCCGAGAACGAACCTTATCTCTTTTGAGGATAAAGTCCTCCTCGGGCGGAAATCAAACGTAGAGAACGGCTATAAGTATAAGTTTAAATTTCAAAGAACAGATTTAAATGATTTGATACCTACAACTCGGCCATCCGATTTCCTGTCTATGTACAGTGGAACCTCGATTATTTCAACTAATTGGGACCGGGGGGGTAGTTGAAATGATCACTTTCTATGATCTTTTCCTCTGATAGGATATCCTTTGAAAGACAGAAAAAAAACTATGGATTTTGGAGTTGAAATATTAGAGAATTGAAATGATGGAAGTTGAAATAATCTCGGTTCTACTACACTTTTAAATTTCAAAGATTTGAATGAATTGATACAACTCGGCCATCCAATTTTGTTCAATGTTCAACCGTATTTACAATTCCACAGGAATGCGACCCGACAGAAGTGAAGAGGGTAACAGAAAGTTACGCAGTGCTGTGTTACGAGTGCCCTATACAATGTACGAGGAATACATACAGGGGGTAAAATGGAGGTAGAAACATCTGGGGGGTAAAAGGGAGGTAGAAACAGCCTGTGTATACACGAGAGGTAGAAAATTGTGAGACGTCCTGTGTGCGGTTAAAAGCGAAACGTCTTTCAAAAAGTTCAGTTCAGAGTGTGTGCGTCTGTGTGTGTGTGTTTGTTTATTATTGTTTTCTACAGGGGGTTAAAATGGGAGGTAGAAACATACAGGGGGTAAATGGGAGGTAGAAACATACAGGGGGTAAATGGGAGGTAGAAACATACAGGGGGTAAAAGGGAGGTAGAAACATACAGGGGGTTAAAATGGAGGTAGAAACATACAGGGGGTAAAATGGAGGTAGAAACATCTGGGGGGTAAAAGGGAGGTAGAAACATACAGGGGGTAAAAGGGAGGTAGAAACATACAGGGGGTAAAAGGGAGGTAGAAACATACAGGGGCTTTTATTTTTTCTCTCAAGGGAACTTTTGCCCCGGGCTAAAGGCTGATAATGTGATAATATATATAAGTACCTACCTATCTTGATAAATTGATAACAAAGAAGTAAGAGGGAGAAGGAAAAAGAGATGGGAAGAAAGAAAGAAAGAGAGAGAGAGAGAGAGAGAGAGAGAGAGGAGTGAGTAGAGTGAGAAAGAGCGAGAGAGAGAGAGAGAAAAGGCTATAAAATACGTTAAATTTGTAGTTTCGAAAAATGAAATTCTCTTCCTGACATCAATACAGAAGAATGGATTTCCCTCTCTCTCTCTCTCTCTCTCTCTCTCTCTCTCTCTCTCTCTTAATCTTTTTCCTCCTTCTCTTCCTCTCTCTTCCTATTTAACTCGCTTTCCCTCTCTCCTCCCCTCTCTCTCTCTCTCTCTCTTCCACTTTACTTCTCTCTCCCTCACACTCTCCCACTCACTTGTTATAAAGGCATTTTTTTATTAATAGCCTTTCTCTCTCTCTCTCTCTCCTTTTCTTCACATTTTCTTCGTTTTTTTTATTATTATTATTATTAAAAGAACAGGTGATTATCCTATGATAAACGACAGGAAGAGAGAGAAAGAGAGAGAGGGAGAGAGAGAGAGAGAGAGAGAGAGAGAGAAAATCAAAGATTAACAGGGAAAGGAATAGATGGATCAATTAAAGAGAGATCAGAGGGAGTGAGAGAGATAGAGAAAAAGAGAGAGAGAATGGAGAAAGAAAGAGAGGGAGAAAAGGGTTAGAAGAAAGACTTAAGAGGAGGAAAAGAGAGAGTGGCTTTATTTTTGCTCCTTTACTATGAAGTATGATCGGGGATCTATCGATCAAATAGGTGAAAGGTAGTCGCGTTGACTTGTAGACGAAAAATTTGTATGAACGCCGTGAAACTCAAATAGGTATGCAATGTGCAGGACATAAAAGAGGGAGAGGGAGGATGGAGAAAGAAAGAGAGGGAGAAAAGGGTTAGAAGAAAAACTTAAGAGGAGGAAAAGAGAGAGTGGCTTTATTTTTGCTCCTTTACTATGAAGTATGATCGTGGATCTATCGATCAAATAGGTAAAAGGTAGTCGCGTTGACTTGTAGACGAAAAATTTGTATGAACGCCGTGAAACTCAAATAGGTATGCAATGTGCAGGACATAAAAGAGAAATCCGAAGTTCGTACCAAAATATGGGTGATTTTTATTCTGTTTTAAATCGGGTCGGGTCTATTTATTGGTTTTTTAAAAGATGAGTGTTCCACCACCGTTTGTATTTCGTAGCAATGAAACAACTGCTACATTAGACGCATGTGTGTTCTGTGTCGTAGCATGCCTATCTCGTAGTATACCTCTCATCAGATTAGCGAGAAGAGACACAAGAGATTGATTTACCAATTTTGGTATGTATGTACTTAGATACTTAGAGATAGGTAGGTACATTGACATACTTAGCTGCGATATACCTACATAGGACTACATTTAACTTTAAGCTAAGTTTAGTTTTTACTAATTAAGTTTTAATTATAAGGCCTATTAAAATTAAGATAAAATTGTACACACCAAAAGGTATCAATACAATAAAAAATATTATTATATCAATAAGCAATAGGGGATTATTAATTAGAAATCTCTTAAGGCTAAGGCTTGTCAGTAAAGAAACTCTTCTCGATTTCTTGCAACGAATAGAGAATAAGGAAAGTAAAACAAAGTGCCCTCTTTAAAAAGAGAGCAACTAATGAAAACGTCCCCGTTTTCAGCATCATATTGTCGTTTTGCTGACACGGAGCGGGTTCTGATGTTTGGGAAAATTTGAATCCTGTGACATTAAACATTAAAATACCTACATAGTTATACAAATACATACCTATGTATAATAATTACATAGAATTTAGGTACATAGTATATTATACATCGATATTTACATAGATTTTAGATAACAGACAGTGACCTTTTGCAAAATTTGTAATTTGTATGCAGAAGTTTTAGTAATAGACCTTTGACGAGTAAGAGAGGTCGTGCGAAGCGAGAGTTTTTGTTTCTTCGAAATCGTGAGTTTCTAGTGAAGTGAGTTTTCAGAGTTTTTAACTTGACGATTTAGAATAGAATAGAATAGAATATACCTTGTTTATCCTGCCAGAATGAGACTGAAAAGTCCCTTTACTCCCGCAGTCTAAAACAAGGTCTTATATATTTCATAGGTAAAGTTTACAAAGTGAAGTGAGTTTCAGAGTTTTTAACTTGACGATTTAGGATTTTTTTTTTCTTTTTCTTTTTTCATAACACTCGAATTGATCTTCGTCCGATTTTGGAAAAAATCAAGCAGAAATATTGAAAATAGGTACATTTGTTTTTAAACTACATAGTTTTGGTACTTGAGCATTTAGCCAAAACAGACAAATTTTTCGTTACCTTATAGGTAAAATCTAATAATACAAAATAGGCACAACAAAATAGATAAAACAATTACCTACCCGTCTAAATAATTTAGATTTCTAGAAGAACTTTCATTTACTCTACATACTTCAATACATATCTAATTATTTAAGTTAAAACTTGGACTTTCGGAGACAAGTTTTTCATGGCCACACCGGGACTCGAACCATCATGATACCGCTCACCCTGACGAAGATGTTGTTCTGAACTAGTTGTTCTGAAGATGGCCATAGTAATGGTCGAAATATATCAACTCGTCTGTTCTTTTATCTTTTAGTCTTGTTTCTTAACGTCTATCAGATAGGGCAGTCCATAATCCACTCCAGTCAAGTGAAGACCATGTCTAGAAATATGTACATAGTTTTGGTAAGTACTTAAGCACTTAGCCAAAACAGACAAAATTTTCGTTACCTAATAGGTAAAATCTAAGAATACAAAATAGGCACAACAAAATAGATAAAACAAATACCTACCCGTCTAAATAATTTAGATTTCTAGAAGAACTTTCATTTTCTCTACATACTTCAATACATATCTAATAATTTAATTATTATTTAAGTTAAAACTTGGACTTTCGGAGACAAGTTTTTCATGGCCACACCGGGACTCGAACCATCATGATACCGCTCACCCTGACGAGTAACCAGAAGACAACCGTCATCAATTACACACATCTGGATTTTCCCGGTAAGTAAACCTTATCCTGTGCTACTTGTAGTTGTAAAGATTTTTGAACACATTCCAAAAAAAAAGTAAAGTT
The DNA here is from genome assembly GCF_000475195.1 of Diaphorina citri. Classification (NCBI taxonomy): domain Eukaryota; kingdom Metazoa; phylum Arthropoda; class Insecta; order Hemiptera; family Psyllidae; genus Diaphorina; species Diaphorina citri. The sequence goes on from NW_007378792.1 coordinate 69,249, forward strand.
ACATGGCTACCTACATAACTGCATAGATATATTTAGGTAGGTACTTATTGTATTCATTTATCATTATCATCTAAGTATGTCAATGTACCTACCTATCTCTAAGTATCTAAGTACATACATACCAAAATTGGTAAATCAATCTCTTGTGTCTCTTCTCGCTTATTCATTTATCATTATCATCTACGTAAGTATGTCAATGTACCTACCTATCTCTAAGTATCTAAGTACATACATACCAAAATTGGTAAATCAATCTCTTGTGTCTCTTCTCGCTAATCTGATGAGAGGTATACTACGAGATAGGCATGCTACGACACAGAACACACATGCGTCTAATGTAGCAGTTGTTTCATTGCTACGAAATAAAAACGGTGGTGGAACACTCATCTTTTAAAAACCAATAAATAGACCCGACCCGATTTAAAACAGAAAAATCACCCATATTTTGGTACGAACTTCGAATTTCTCTTTTATGTCCTGCACATTGCATACCTATTTGAGTTTCACGGCGTTCATACAAATTTTTCGTCTACAAGTCAACGCGACTACGACCACATCGAAATTTTTCAGCTGCCCGGCGAAATTTTTCAAAAAGTAGGTAGGTAGATATGTGCCTCATGCTTGTCTATAAAAGATAAACAAATCTATAAAAGATAAACAAGGCAAGTTTACCAACCTTGCCTTCCCCAGCCTCAAACCTCCCAGAACCCAGAAGGTTCTGAACTCTATTTCAAAGTTTCCAATGAATCAGTGAAGTTAAGCAACGGTGGGTATAGCTAATATCCGGATGGGTGACCACCTGGTTAATCGCGTGCTACACACGGTATAAGAACCTGATTCTCTCTTGCATGGTAACATGGTATAGTCGAGGCAAAAAACCACACTGACATCACGTGACGTATCTATTAGATACATAGATAATTATATACATACATAATTACATGGATATATTGACGTATAAGTACCTTGTTACCTATATTGGATTCTGGTTTGATATAACTTCAATATGACTCACCATACAAGCATGTCATTGCATAGGTGGAATTTATAGTATCTGACTTGAAGTTAAACATCTATTGACGGGGGAAAAAATCTTACTCTTGGTACGAATCTACGAATCTTGGTACCTAGTAGCTGGTAGCAGAGCTTTGGCCCGAGCCAAAGTTAAGACTTTGCCGAGAAATGAATAGCTCATTCCTGAAGGGCGATTAGCTAAAAATAAAGAAGGATTCAGTGGTGCCATCTAAAAAGGGTGAGAGTGCGAATCTCAACCGAGGCAGAAATTCTATCCTAATTTGCTTAACAACATTTACCTTCCCTCAGTATATATATAAAAAAAAAAAAACTTCGTAGGTACCTACTTTGCGTTTCAAAAAAGTAAAAAGTTATAACTTATATCTAAGGTAATGAAATAACGTAAGTTATAACGTAAAAACAAGCTTTTATAACGTAATAAAATGACGTACCTAACTTTTACTATAACGTAATAAAATACAGGTAGGTACCTACCTGCTAGGTAGAGAAAAACAGAAGAAAACCATTTAAAAGTTTTGCATAACCATTACAAAAGTTGTCGTGACGTCATAATATTACGGAATGTGGAAGTGCAAATTTGCTTTTGTTACTTTTAGGAATGCAGCCTTGCATTTTTTTTTCTTTACCATTACAAATTCCTAATTTTTATTCCACAAGAAATACCTACCTTCCTATCTACCTACTTTACCTATGTACGTATTTTTCAGTTCATCCAATATTCCAATTTCACAAATCATAAAAACAAAAAGCAAAAAGAAAGTAAAAATTAATAAAATAATTTTGGAAAGATCAAAAATCTGAAAAAAAAAAGACGACTGCAAAAGTGCAAAGTACTGCAAAGCGCCAGTCTGGAGGAGAAAGATTCTGGAGAAAATGTAGTCGCGGGAACTTGGCAACGTGGAAGAAGAAAGGAGGAGGAGAAAAAAAAAAAAAAACAACAGTTCCAGTGTCTCTAGAGCTGTGATTCTCCGACTAAACTTAGTGAATTTTTGGCGAAATCTACGGTGATTTATGATTTGAGGTCCAACAATCTAGTGATTTTTGAAAGAAATGTAATTCAGTGCCCAAATATGCTCCTAAATCTGAGAAAAATTAGACTAATTTTTTCAAGAAACCTAACAATGTTGCCCCTGCTCATAATTAGTCGCGTATGCAATATGCACTACTTTTAATTTAGTTAAAGCGCTATTGTTACCATTCTTTTCAAACACATTCTTCTTATATTCTCGCTTTTTTTTTTTTCAAACAACATTGACTTTGGTAATCGTGAAGTGTTTTGAGTTAAAAAGTTGTGAATTCAATGGTGATTTAAC
>NW_007378792.1:72106-80224 GCF_000475195.1 Diaphorina citri
AGATGAAAAGTGTGTGATCATTTTTTCTGGAAAACGGTGAAACCACAAATTCATTGAAGGATCCATTCTACCTATTATACCCTAATAAATTCTATAATTAACTTGTACTTGATGTTTCTCTTAAAGTTGTACTTTTCATTCTTTGAAGTTAATAGGTAACTTGAGAGTTTTTATTAGTTCTTGGTTCTTTCTTAAATTCTTACTATTTGTTTAAGGAGTCGGTTCTAAAATTAGTGGTAACTTTTAAGTGTTGAAAAAATTGAGTTTTTCGTGAATGCTAATGGGGTTTAAGCGGCTGTTTAATTTCGTTCTTATTATTTTCTATTATAAAATTAAATTTTGTTGTTAATTCATTATAAATTTATTACTGTAAATTTAATTGACTTTAGGAAGATTTTTTAATTTTAATTTTAGAAAAATTTAAGTTTTTTTATTTTGTTTAAGAAAGCGCTTTGTTGTAATTAAATTTTATCTGTCCAATGAGTTCCAATTTTGGTGTTATCTTGTGATACTGTGAGCTGTGTTAGGTGTTTTTAAATTACCTTCCCTAAATCCAAAATTTCTTAGGTGTTTTAAATATTAACCTTTACTCAATCCAAAGTATCTTAGGTGTTTTTAAATTAAAATCTGAAGTTTCTAATCTAATCACCCTAAAGTTCAGTCCCCTTATGCTGTTTCTATCTGGTTAATCGCGTGCTTTTTTTCGACACACGGTATAAGAACCTGATTCTCTCTTGCATGGTAACATGGTATAGTCGAGGCAAAAAACCACACTGACATCACGTGACGTATCTGTGGAAACAAAAACCCTCGCTTCGCACGACCTCTCTCACTCGTCAAAGGTCTATTACTAAAACTTCTGCATACAAATTACAAATTTTGCAAAAGGTCACTGTCTGCTATCTAAAATCTATGTAAATATCGATGTATAATATATGTACTATGTACCTAAATTCTATGTAATTATAATACATAGGTATGTACAGTGGCGTAGCGTGTATGTATGGCGTGTATGGCGGCCATACAACTCAAAAGTTCACTCTAATGCCCATAAATATTAATGGCATGTACCTACTGTGATGGGACTTGGTAGACCTGTGCATGAGCCCTACAAGGCCCTACACTTGAATTTAGACCACGCTACGCCACTGGGTATGTATAACTATGTAGATATTTTAATGTTTAATGTCAAAGGATTCAAATTTTCCCAAACATCAGAACCCGCTCGTGTCAGCAAAACGACAATATGATGCTGAAAACGGGGACGTTTTCATTAGTTGCCCTCTTTTTAAAGAGGGCACTTTTTTACTTTCCTTATTCTCTATTCGTTGCGAGAAATCGAGAAGAGTTTCTTTACCAACAAGCCTTAACCTTAAGAGATTTCTAATTAATAATCCCCTATTGCCTATTGATCTATTCTATTCTATAGGAAGGAAAGGAATCGGCTGTTTTTTTTTTTTTTTATTATTTTAAAGAAGAAGAAGGAGAAGAAGAAAATAAGTTTGGTAGAGGAAACAGTAATAACGGAGATCTTATGGTCTCGAAATCAAATCGAAGAGAAGACAGGATTGGAGAAACGCAACCCGTCGTAGAAAGTCATCAGGCTGGCTTATTAGGAAAAAGTTCGCTCCGGGCGAGAATCAAACCCGCGGCCTAGCGCTAAGCTCTGAATGAAGGCAGGCACCCTACCGCGCAAGCAAGCTAGGCTGGCCTAAATTGCCCTAAATTAGACTCCCTAGTACCTATGTTAAAATAATAATATTTACTCGGGTTTCGTAAGCACAGCACGTATTTGGTTGATGAAAAAAAAAACTATCAAACGGACTTTTGTAATGGTTATCATTTGAAATTTTCTGTGGAAAAGATAAAAAAAAAGGTTCATTAGCATTAGAGGATGGCAAATGCTGTTCGGAGTTGCTGTTCCGTTCCAATTGAAATTTTATGCGGGCTGACAACAATTGGGTGCCATTTGGTGAAGAGGAAGAGGAGGAGAAGGGGGTGAAAAGGAAGAGGAAAGAGGAGGAGGAAAAGGGGGAGAAAAAGAAGAAGAAGAAGAAGAAAGGGAGGAATAGGAGGAGGAGAAGCAGGAAAAGAAGAAAAAGAAAAGGAGTAGGAGTAGGGGATAGATAAAGAGGAGGGGAAGGAGGAGGAGAAGGAGAACGACGGACAAGGGAAAGGGGGAGAACAAGAAGAAGAGTGATTGGATAGAGAGGGAGGAGGAGAGGAAGAAGAAGATGTGGAAATGGAGAAAAAGGAAGAGGAGCAGGAGGGGGGGGGAGGAGTAGCAGAAGAAGGAGTAGGGGCCGATAGATAAAGAGGAGGCGAAAAAGATTGACGGTCAATTAAAAGGAGGAGAAAAGGGAGGAGCAGAAAGAAGAAGAAGGAGAAGAAGAAGAAGAAGGAGAAGAAGAAGAAGAAGAAGAAGAAGAAGAAGAAGAAGGAGAATAAGAAGAAGAAGAGGAAGAAGGAGAAGAAGAAGGACGAGAAAGAAGAAGAAAACAAACATTTAAAAACTATACACTTGTGTAAACGAGTAACTGGCACTCGGAAACAACTTTACTAAAAAGCTATTCAGCAAAAAAAAAAAAAAAAACAAAGGAAAAGTTTACAATAGAATTTTGTCACGTGGTAACCAAAACGTCAAACTTAATAACAACTTTATGATCGAGCGAATCAAGTTGTGAGTTTAATATCTCGAGAATTTTTCCCGTGGTTCACAAACTGAGGTTTTTTTTCTTTTTTTTTTTTTAGCAGTACCTAACTAGGTATAGTTATCCACAAAACAATAGGTACTGAAATTTTTAGCTCTGATTAACCAAACTAAAATCGGTTAACTGAACAAATTAACCGATTAACTAAACGAAACAATCGGTTAAACAAAACTCCGATCTACAATTTTGCACACTACCTAACGCACAAAACGAAAAATTTTCACACACGAACTTTTGGCGGAGTATTTTCGTCTCGGGAATTTTTTTCCCTTTTTTTTTCAAAATTTTCCCACTGAAAAACGTTTTACCATGTTGAGTATATGCATACCGAATAGCGGGAAAAACGGATAGTGCAGAGAGAGAGAGAGAGAAAGAGAGAGAGAGAGAGAGAGAGAGAGAAAGAGAGAGAGAGAGAGAGAGAGAGAGAGAGAGAGAGAGAGAAGAGAGAGAGGGCAGAGTTTACCCGTGTACCTCACAGGATACCTCTTCGAATCCCGGTCGAGGGGAGGAAAATTTTCCTTCCTCCCTCAGGTTTTCGAAGATTTCCAAGAAAATTTAAGGGTGATCCAGATGTCCATTTTTCAGTTTGAGGTTTGATAGTGGGAACTGTAACTACTGAGGTCTTATCCGAAAGAGGAGAGAAGAGGTAGACAGGAGAGAGAGAGAGGGAGGGAGAGAGGGAAAGAGTAAAGTTCAAGAAAGACAAAGTAGGTAAACACAAGTTTCTGGAAAGATAGACAGAAAATCTCGTTAGGTTACCACCGCCATATTTGTTTTTACCTTCATTATAGCTACCTATGTACTAACCAATCTATGTATCTATTTACCTATCTAGGTACTTAGGTACCTACCTACATATTTACCTATTTACCGAACCCTACTTACCATTACCTACCAATCTACCTAACTATGTATATTGTATATGTTACCGGCATTCTATAGAAGACCGAGGTATTCTATAAGACCGAGGTATTCTATAAGACCGAGGTATTCTATAAGACCGAGGTATTCTATAAGACCGAGGTATTCTTTAAATTTCAAAGAACAGATTTAAATGATTTGATACCTACAACTCGGCCATCCGATTTCCTGTCAATGTACAGTGGAACCTCGATTATTTCAACTAATTGGGACCGGGGGGTAGTTGAAATGATCACTTTCTATGATCTTTTCCTCTGATAGGATATCCTTTTGAAAGACAGAAAAAAACTATGGATTTTGGAGTTGAAATATTAGAGAATTGAAATGATGGAAGTTGAAATAATCTAGGTTCTACTACACTTTTAAATTTTAAAGATTTGAATGGCCAGCTTACTTAGCTTAGTTGGTAGTGCGTCTGCCTTGTAAGCGCTAGGCCGCGGGTTCGATTCCCGCCCGGGGCGGATTTTATCCTGAAAAAAAATGATGGGCCACTTTTCTTAGGCCAGCCACTCACTATCAGGTAGACCTGACAGGTACAACTGATCAGGTCCGCCTGTCAGGTCTACCTGATACCTGATGGTGAGTGGCTGGCCCTAATTCACTTCCCCATGGATCACTGAAGTTAAGCAACCTTCTGCCTTGTTAGTATGCAGATGAGTGACCATGACCATCTGGGCAATTGCATGCTATCTTTTCCCGGTCACTAAAGACCTTAACAGTTGTAGAGTTGTACAGTGGTCCAGCGGCTAACACGTTAGACTTTTGGTCTGGAGGTTGGTGGTTCGAGTCTAAGTCAAGTTATAAAATTTATCTAGGTGTAATAATTGGGGAACGATATTTGTGACTGTTTAGGCGGCAGGCGAAAAGGGCAAAAAAAGGCAAATGGTAAAAAAAATTCACTTACATTTTTTTTGTTGAAAAGGGCCGATGTGTAAAACGGGGGGGCGTGAGGCGGAACTGCCAATTTTTTTTCTTATGCGCTTGCCATGTTGCCAGATCAGTGCCTTTTTTTGGTTGAGTTGCCGGTTGTTAGAGGGCAGCACATTATGGATATGGATCGAAATATAACGATGACCTAACAGTGACAAGCATTTAAGTATGCTCAACACAGATGAAAATTCCTTTTTTCTGCTCTATCCAATCCAACAAACCCTGAAATGAGCATTTTCGCTGTTTGAGCCTAACATATTCATGTTTTTAATTTCTCTGTTGTCTTAAATGCTGTTTTATATTATGTTTTCGTATTCACATGTGTTTGTTTTCCTTGGCCAAATTGACGCAAATCAGAAGTCAATACACTCGTCTTGGCTTGTGTAAACTTCAGTGCCTTGTCCATTAGTCAATTTATAGTTGGCAAAATCTTTATATCCATCTCCTTCCTCAAGTCTAGTTAGCTTGGCGCGTCTGCCTTGTAAGCGCTAGGCCGCGGATTCCCGCCCAGGGCGGATTTTATCCTGAACGGATAATGTTCATTCTCGGAACGGCTGGCTTTCTCCTATCCTGTCTTCCTTCTCTTTTCGATGTCGGATAAGACCTTGGCAGTTACAGTTCCCTCTATCAAACCTCTTCAAAAAAAAAAAATCCCTTTCTCAACCATATCCTGCCTCGGTGGTGTAGTGGCCAAGACGCTCGTCTGGTAATCAGGAGGGCGTGGGTTCAATCTGTTGTTACAGTCCCCTCTATCAAACCTCTTGAAAATAATAATAATATAAATAAATAAAAACATTCCCATTATCTGATTCGGTCCTACCCTTTTGTGAAGTTAGCCATTTGAAAAATTGCTTTCGTTACTAGGTCAAACTCAAACCTAATTTTATTACTTCCGTAATCCATTTACATAGCATTTCGCATGTATTAAAAAAATTTGAAATTTCGCGGTGTTTTTGTTTCGGTAATGGACGGAGGCGACATGGTAAAATAATAGAATGTTCAAATTTCAACTTTTCAGAAAAAATTTCAAAGTTCAATAATTTTTAAAAAATTCAAATTTCTCGCGCGTTCACAAAATAAAAATCGGCGGGTGACTGCAGAGGCGAATTGTGGGTGACTTCGGAACAAAATTCGCTCGGTTAACGCGCACGGTCTGGCAACACTGTAAGGAGGGGAAATGGCGGCATGGCGGCAAAATTCAAAAAAATGACGCGGTACAACGAATAGGAAAATTGATGAAAAACGGCGAAAACGGCACTTTTACGGCAAAATGGTATGGAAATTCACTAAATAAAGGCAAAAATTGCGGCAAAATGGTTCAAGACGGATCGAAATCGGTTTATTTATGCAAATTTAAAGGCGAACACTCGCGGTAATGGAAACACAAAGGGTAGGACTAGCAGTCGGCAAAAAACAACGGAATTAGGTAGTTTCACGGTTCAAAAAACTTATCCGGCCCGAAGGACCAAAATGTTTAGGCGGCAGGCGAAAAGGGCAAAAAAAGGCAAATGGTAAAAAAAATTCACTTACATTTTTTTTGTTGAAAAGTTTAGATATAGGTACCTACCGACCCCGCCCCTTCTGAACGGGAAAGAGTAAAAGCACACAGAAAAAGAAGATTTAAAACATTTAGAAGACGAGGTGTGCCGAAATCACTCTGTCTGTCAAGCCACCCCACCGCACCCTACAATGTCCAATACATAAAGGTAAGTACGGAATTTCGAGCCCATAAAATGTGTAATTAGAAAGAATCGTATCCGTTATATCGTACGTACCATAAATGTCCTAATGGCAGTCCAAATTACCCCGTCTGCTTATCACCCCACCGCACCCTACAATGTCCAATATATACCTATAAAGGTATTAAAGGTACATAAGTGCGGAAATTTGGAGCCCATAAAAAGTGTAATTAGAAAGAATTGTATCCGTTATATCGTACGTACCGTAATGTCCTCTTCAATTGAATGTTTGGGTAACATTAAGGTTAAATTGTAATCTTTTATTGCTTCCCCCCCTGAATTAATTTATGTAAGCTCAGGAGAGCGGTTAAGGGGAAGTTTAAAATGGAGTGGACCGGTATAAATCTTGGTTGAGTTTTCAAATTAGGCAGGTACATAGGTACTAATTTTGTGTAATCACTACGGGCTAAAAAATTCCCGGAGGGACGGACCCTGCTTGTTTCTCTCCTTCTCGCCATTTATTCCCCTCTTTTCTCTCCCTATTTCTTTTTCTCCTGGTCTTTCCCACGAGATGTTCCGTGGTCATCTATTTTTCACAACACCTTTACCTACCTTTCGGACTTTTTTTCTCCTTCCTCTTTATCTCCTAATCCTTTTTTCTCTCCTTCTCGCCAACCTCTATTCCTTTTCTCTCCTTCTCTCCATTTATTCCCCTCTTTCCTCTCCCTATTTCTTTTTCTCCTGGTCTTTCCCACGAGATGTTCCGTGGTCATCTATTTTTCACAACACCTTTACCTACCTTTCGGACCATAATAAATTCCCCCACCTACCTTTTTTACCTTCAGGTAAATACTTTATACATACTTACCTACCTACTGTACCTACATTTCTTGTACCTTCTGCCTCCCTCTAGGAACCTAAAGAGTCTGTAGTTTTGTACCTTGTACGTACAAATTTACCTTGAGGTAAATAGTTTATATCAGTGGTTCCCAACCTTTTTTTTACGTGGCTACTTTTTTCCAATAAAATTATGTGCGGCAGCCCCTTTACTATATTTTACTAATAATAATATTAATTTTTATTGTTACAAAATTATATAACAGGGACTCATTATTGCCAAAGGCAATCTGTACCATCAAACCCTAGGTGATCTTCAAGGGGGGCTCAAATATTTCGCGTTCCCCTCGGGTGCCGTGGACCCCAGTTTGGGAGTTACTGGTTTATATTATGTACAATTGTACACAAGTAGGTAGGTACTATGTTTTTACATACATATGTACATATCTACCTCAGGTAAATAGTTTAAACATACGTAGATATCTCGTACCTTTCTACCTTTGTAAATAGTTTATACCTGCAAATGAAGCCAGAGGGAAAACACAGCCACATAGACGAAGTCCCGGGTTCGATTCCTGGAGGAAAAAAAGAAGAACGGAGGAACAGAGGGAGGGTGGGAGAGAGAGAGAGAGAGATTTTTTTATTTGATTGTGGAGGGATGTAGAAAGAGAGAGAAAGTGGGAAAGAGATAGGAAGTGAGTGAGAGAGAGAGGAGAATGTGTGAGAGAGATATACTGGTATTTCCCTATATTACAGGGGGGTAGAGAGGAGTTATGGTTGAAAGAGGAAGAGAATTGAAATAGAGAGAGAGAGAGAGAGAGAGAGAGAGCGAGAGTGAGAGAGAGAGAGAGAGAGAGTGAGAGAGAGAGAGTGAGTGAGAGAAGGGAGGGATATAAATAGGAAGAGAGAGAAAGAGAAAGAGATCGTTCCCTAAATTACAGGGAGGGAGAAAAGGAGGGAAAGAGAGAGAGTAAGAGTAAGAGAGAGAGAGAGAGAAAGAGAGAGAGAGAAAGAGAGAGAGAGAGAGAGAGAGAGAGAGA
>NW_007378792.1:80874-84457 GCF_000475195.1 Diaphorina citri
TTTTTGCGTCAGGGGCGGTTTTGGGGGGGGGGATATCGTAGTCCATGTAAGCGCTAGATCGAGGGTTGAATGCCAGCCCGGGGGCGAACTTTTTCCCACCTGGAGCTTTTTCCCACCTGGAACTTTTTCCCATCTGGAACTTTTTCCCATCTGGAGCTTTTTCCCATCTGGAGCTTTTTCCCACCTGGAGCTTTTTCCCATCTGGAGCTTTTTCCCATTTCCCAAACAGGTAAGGTTCGTTCTCACAACGCCAACGGGTGGCTTTCTCCTACTCTGTCCTTCTCTCGTCAATTTCGGGCCAACAAGAAGTCAACACCTCCGTTGTTATAGTTCCCTCTATCACAGACCTCATGGAAAAATTACCCCTTCAATATTGTCCAGAAGCCCCTTCAATTGTTCAAACCCGCACTGCATTCTACGTCTCCCTTTAAAACTTTCACAACTTCGGCACTGGGGGGGTTTTGCAAGTTTTCTAATTTCGTAGAAGGCTGCATAAAAGATAAGGTGAGTACGAACTGAGCAAATAGAAAAAAGTAGCTGATGCGAAGGAGAAGGAGGAGGAGAAGAAGAGAAACAACAAGAAGAAGAAGAAGTTGAAGAAAGAGGAGGAGGAGAAGAAGAAGAAGAAGAAGATGGAGAGGAAGAGAAACGAGAAGAAGGAAACGAAGTTAGAAGAATACCCTGAGGAGACAAGGAAACAAGGTGAAAAGTAAAAGAAAGAGGGAAAGAAAAGAGTAGGTAGAATGGAAGAAAGGTTAAAAGGAGAGAGGAAGAAAAGGAGAAGAGAAGAGTTTGTATGGAACAATGCATTAAGGTGAGAATATGTGAAGAATAAAAGCTAAAAAAAAAAAAAGGTAAGACCTTTGTTGTTACAGTTCCCTCTATCAAACCTCTTGAAAATAATAATAATAAAAATAAATAAATAAAAACAATCCCATTATCTGATTCGGCCCTACCTACCCTTTTGTGAAGTTAGCCATTTGAAAGATTGCTTTCGTTACTAGGTCAAACTCAAACCTAATTTTATTACTTCCGTAATCCATTTACATAGCATTTCGCATGTATTAAAAAAATTAGATATACCTACCGACCCCGCCCCTTCTGAACGGGAAAGAGTAAAAGCACACTGAAAAAGAAGATTTAAAACATTTAGAAGACGAGGTGTGCCGAAATCACTCTGTCTGTTAAGTCACCCCACCGCACCCTACAAAGTACAATACATAAAGGTAAGTACGGAATTTCGAGCCCATAAAATGTGTAATTAGAAAGAATCGTATCCGTTATATCGTACGTACCATAAATGTCCTAATGGCAGTCCAAATTACCCCGTCTGCCAATCACCCCACCGCACCCTACAATGTCCAATATATACCTATAAAGGTATTAAAGGTACATAAGTGCGGAAATTTGGAGCCCATAAAAAGTGTAATTAGAAAGAATCGTATCCGTTATATTGTACGTACCATAAATGTCCTAATGGCAGTCCAAATTACCCCGTCTGCTTATCACCCCACCGCACCCTACAATGTCCAATATATACCTATAAAGGTATTAAAGGTACATAAGTGCGGAAATTTGGAGCCCATAAAAAGTGTAATTAGAAAGAATAGTATCCGTTATATCGTACGTACCGTAATGTCCTCTTCAATTGAATGTTTGGGTAACATTAAGGTTAAATTGTAATCTTTTATTGCTTCCCCCTGAATTAATTTATGTAAGCTCAGGAGAGCGGTTAAGGGGAAGTTTAAAATGGAGTGGACCGGTATAAATCTTGGTTGAGTTTTTCCCCCCATATTGCAAACGCTTATGAATTGCCTATTCACTTCAATTCTTTCCTTTTTCCCAAAGATGTTTGATAGTGGGAACTGTAACTGCTAAGGTCTTATCGTCCCGAAATCAAAGAGAGAAGAAAGACAGGACAGGAGAGACCCAGCCGTTCCGAGAACGAACCTCATCTTTTTGGAATATAATCCGCCCTGGGCAGGAATCGAACCCGTGACCTAGCGCTTACAAGGCCAACACGCTAACCACTACACCACTAAGGTAGTGAGGTGTAGTGTTGGTTGATTCCTGAAACTTCAAGAGTAACAAACACAGGAACTGATATTTCCTGTTATGTATCCATAGGATAAGTACATAGGTACATAGGATAAGTACATACATATTGTGTATGTCTATTTGTCTATAGACCAAGACCAGGAATATGTTGCGTTCTTGCACTCACTAAGAAAATAAATTCCAGGATATATGAAAGTAGGGGGTGTGCGGTGTGGGGAAGGCAGGACGATTTTAGGGGGAGGGCGGCAGGAATATGAAGAGGGGGAAATGTAGAGTCCGATGAGCCAGCCTGGTTAGCTTGGAGGGTAGATCGTCTGCCTTGTAAGCGGTAGGTCGCTGGTTCGATTCCCGTCAGAACAACTCTGATGATGGCCATAGTAGTGGTCGAAATATATCAACTCGTCTGTCCTTTTATCTGTAGTCTTGTTTTTTAACGTCTATTAGATAGGAGCTATAAAGAAGAAGCTTAGTAACGGAGAGAGAAGAAGAAAACCGAAAGAACGAATCGAAAAGAAGGAGAAGAAGAGGAAGAAGAAGTAGAAGGAGAAGAAGAAGAGGAAGAAGAAGAGAAGTAGAAGAAGGAGAAGGAGGAGAAGAAGGAGGGTAAAGTAAGGTGTTCTATAAGGTAAGCAGGTATATTGTCTGATCAATTTACGCATTCTATAGAATACCTCGGTCTTATAGAATACCTCGGTCTTATAGAATACCTCGGTCTTATAGAATACCTCGGTCTTATAGAATACCTCGGTTCTTCTTTTTCTCTTCGCTTTGGCACTTACAGCTCCCTGTATCCAACCTCTTAAGAAAATCGTCTTGACCACTACAGTGTAGTGACTACACCACCGAGGCAGGTCAGGTACCTATCTGTTGAAACCTAGGACTTGGATTTTACCTTGGATTAACCAGACCTGCCTTGTCCAAATACGAGCCACACACATCGTTGCGTCAGCTTCTTTTTCTCTTCGCTTTAGCACTTACAGCTCCCTGTATCCAACCTCTTAAGAAAATCGTCTTGACCACTACACCACCGAGGCAGGTCAGGTAACTATCTGTTGAAACCTAGGACTTGGATTTTACCTTGGATTAACCAGACCTGCCTTGTCCAAATACGAGCCACACACATCGTTGCGTCACTGACTGCCCCCCTAAATTAGTTCCTGTTCTAAGACAAAATGGGCGGGGGAATCTTAAATTATCAATGAAGAAAATAATTATAAAAATGTAAACAAATGAAAACAGAAGAGGAGATACACACACGATCAGAAATAACCCCGTGTAAACAATTAACTCAGGGTCGGATAAACGACTAACCCAGGGTAGGATGAACCGTTAACGCGGACTCACGTCAGATTAACCATGAACTTGAAAAAAAAAAAAAAAGAAAAAAAAACTTCGTTAATAGGTATAGTTAGGTATTAAAGGTGCTTAGTGCTTATACCTACCTACCTAGTCAGCTCCCATGGCGTAGTGGTCACTGCGCTCGCCTTGCACGCGGGAGACCCGGGTTCGATTCCCGGCGGTGTCA